>NC_072733.1:9679126-9787721 GCF_026930045.1 Uloborus diversus | reverse complement strand
ACGAAAAAGCGTTGTTTATTAACATCAGTTAATTAACGTTCGATTTCAAAATTTGTTATTGATGACACTAAAACTCGGCAATAACTACCGAACAAAGAAAGAATGAAGGAAATCGGTTCACAAACAGAGGAATCGGTACCGAAAGAAAACGCCTCGCCTATTAATATACAAAGATACCCCCTTTAGTTTGCATTCGTCCTTCACGGCTTATGAGAACTAAAAGGTGGGGGGGGAACGTTATTGGGGCTGGAAAATACGTCACGTGAACGAGTGGCAGTGGCGTGAGTACATACCGCAAGGCCCCGGATTCGCAAGGGGCCTAAAAAATGTGTTTGATCTTTGTTTTCATTCAATTTTATTAAACTTTTCCGTGAATCAAACTTGGTTTGAAAAGCTTAAACATAAGAGCAATAAAAAAAGCTGAGGAATTCATTAAATTCATGAACCTTAGGGACACAGTGAGGCACCTAGAATCCCAGAACCTATTGATTTAGGGGCCTCCGATTAAGATATCGGGGGGCCCTTGGCCAAACGCACTTTCGGGGCCCCTCATGTAGCCAAATGTTACAAATTTTTTGCCACTTTGGGCCCCTAAATAGCAGGGGCTCAAGGTCACTGTTTATTCGGCCAATTCAGTAAGTAGGCCCCGAGTAAAGAGAAGGGGGCCCCACGGTCCAACTTCCAAGCGCGAAAACCAAACCTTGGCTCGGTACAAAGAGTACCACATGTCCTCCCTAGACCATCACTGGCCACGGAAAGAAGGGAAAATTCCTGAATGAAGAGGAAAGGAAGGAAACAGTCCTGACCGTACCAAAGCCAGTTAAAAGAAGTTTTTGAGTAGGATCTATCTTTGGGGGGTGGAAGGGGGGCGAATCGGAAGATGTCGGAAATTTTTTTGAGCTTTCTTTTCATTCAATTTTATTAACTTTTTCTAAAAATCAAACAGTTTTAAATGCTTATATTGATTCTGGGTCCCTGAGCCTATTGGTCTAGCCCCCCCCCCCCCCGAGTAAGATATCAGAGGTCGTTGGCCAAACACTTTCTCCGGGCCCTCTTATAGCCATACGTTGCAATTTTTGCCACTTGCTAAAACAGTTTTCGCCATTTGGGGTCCCCCCCCGAATGGCCGGGGTTCCAGGTCATGGCCTAGCTGGCCTATTCACTAAAGAGTGTCCCTGACATTAGGTGGGGAAATCGAATCAACTCTTGACCTCCCAACTTAAAGAAAAGAAATGGAATAGCTACTTTGTTTTAAGATTACTTTTTTTTTTTTTTTGCGGGCAATTGTTAATATATTACCTACTAAGTTTTCTCATTTTTTTCCTCAAAACAAATAAAAGATAGGAACTTTACCAAGAAAGTGAGAAGGAAGAGATCCTCTAAGTAATTGCCTTCAAAACTGCCTTTTGTGTTTTTAAACTTATATTTTGGAAACATTCCTGAAGAGAGTCCAAGAAACCTCTTTCTTCCCAATATTCAAAAATTGCTTAAAATTCCATTTTTGGAATTTCGATTTCAAAAATTCCGGGGCGAAGTTCCGAAACCTTCCCCAAAATTTGTGATTTTTAAACTTTGATTTTCAAAAAAAAAAAGCTGGGACAGTCCCGGAACCTCATCTCTTATCGTCAGGTCATCAAAGGTGGCCTACAATTGTGTTTCAGGAGTTTAAATTCGGAAAATTTCCGGGGGAGAACCTCCGAACCCCCAATCTTTTTTGAATTACCGAGGATCATCTAAAATTGCGTTTTGGGAACTTCAATATCAAAACAGTTTTCCGGAAGTCTCATCTTTGAACAATTTCCCCTTACATCTTACATACATACTATAAACGCATTTGTGAACCACTTTGGATGAAGTTAGGGGAAGGGATGAGGGGGTTTGGAACTTTTCCTTATAAATCGAAGTTGCAAAAAGGCAATTTGAGAATGGCTTACAATCGCACTTTTAAATCTTCAATTTCGTAAAATTTACAAAGAAGGCCAACAAAATCGAAAAATTGTGCTTCAAATTTACATGAATACGATTTTTAGTAGGGGGCCCAAAATCAGATTTGCTGGGGGGAGGGGGGCAGAAAATTTGAAGTTACACAACTGATCAGTGGCGTGGCTAGCCGATGGTTTTTTTTTTAATTGGGGGGGGGGGGATTCGGCGGGCACTAAATTTTTCACCTTATGTATACATAATAGCTGTACCTTCACGGCGATACCCGTGCAAAGAATTTAAAGCTTAAACTAATGCTCCATAACATTAAACTATGTCAACAGTTGCGCTGAAGCATAAAATAATCCCAAAATTGTATTATTTAACTTCACTAGAAAGTCGCTCGTCATGGTATGAGGGGTGAAAATTTGCTTCCATGTACATTTGAAAGCAGCGATTGCCTGTTTGGGGATATTTTAGTAGTTTTAAGTTTTAACCCAATAACCAGTGTATTGACCCATAACTCTGGTAGATAGCAGATAATGTTGATAGATGATGATGCAGTGGCTAATAAACAGTTTTTTTTTTTTTTTTTTACAAAATGATGTTTCCGTGTTTCACTTTAAAAAACGTAGCACTTCAGCGACTATTCGTTTTGAACAGGGAACATATTAAAAGCCTGGATATTCACCGTGGGGTGCAAAAATGTCAGTTTATGATTTGACTTATAAGAAAACCCTTAAATATTCAAATGGAAAGCAAAAATGAAATTGACGCAAGACTGGCTTTCGACAGGGAGTGGAGATGAAGCACTGAATAACAATTTGGATTGAGGAAAGCCTTCGAAATTTCTGAACCATCTGATGATTAAACTAATTAATCCTTTAGAATGTGACACATTAATTGACAAAAAATTCAATTTTTCTATTTTTCCCTCCATTTTCTTTTTTTTTTTTTTTTTTTTTTTTTTTGCTGTAACCACCACTTTAAAATTTCCATAATTTTTACATCTCCAAATGTGACACAATAGGGAAGACATCCCTTCCCGTTTTGAATGAATGACAGCACAATGTCACTTCATCCACGGACAACTTACTTGGGAGGTTGTGGAGGTTCTCCTTCGCCATCTTGGGATTGACGCTTGGACGTCGATGGCAGCTCCCCATCTGCTCCACGGCCACTCCCCTGAAACAGAGCAAACACAGGGTTCTTAGGATGGACAGCGGAATCGTGACTCGCTAACACATCAAACAGTAGTCCAAAAGACAGCCGAAAAGGATGGTTCCTTTTCCAGTGACGATTTTACAAGAAAAAAAAAAAAAAAAAGAAAGTCGAAGGCAGAGAGCAGTCCTTTTTACTTAAAGAGTTAACTTTCAAAACGGATTATATCCAGTTTTATAATTTTTTGAAAAAAGAAAAAACACGTTTTACGCAGAAACACTAACTGTTTGAATTTCGAATTTCCCACAATGTTTTGGTAGTGGCTATTCGCAACAACAAGTGACTATTGGCATAAGTCTAGGAATTTTTACTTCACTTTATCAGACCTAAATTATCAATTTTATTTTGGACTACGAATCAGAATACTTGGTGATGTTCTGCAACGTAAAATCATTTAACCAAAATTGTTCTGCAAGTACTTCGAGCGTTGTATACACAAGAAACCAACCTGACCTTTTCCACAAATCGGGTGTCCTAAATCAAAATCGTTTTATACAGGAGGTTTCCTTTCTTTTATTTCTCAGTTTTTAAGACTCTGCTGTTGCTATGCATTTCTGTGGAACCTTAACCGATTGAGGCTCTAATAAAATATTTTATATGCCTTTTAAAACGCACAGAAAGAGCAAAGATACAAAAATCCCAACCTAGGTGTCGAACCGCAGTTTTTTTTTTTTTTTTTTTTTTTGGTTTATTTTACATAGAATGAAGGAGCAATTAAAATAACGTTAATAAATGAACAAAATAACTGAAATAATAAAAATATTGAGCCAAATTAGGGCAGCACATAAAAAAACACTTCAAAACTTTCTAAATAATTGAAATATTTTCAGAATGTAAGAGGGTTAACATCTCAAACAAGACACGCAATTTTCGGCAATGGACGTGTTTCAATGCGTTGGCATGTTTCCAAAACATACTTTAATGGAGGAAATTGCAGTGGATGAAGATCGATTGGGAAAAATAAGGAAAAGGGGAACCAAAAACGCTAGAAAAATCAGAATCTTTTCAGATTTAGAATAATATGATATTTCTGCAGAAACTGCGGATGTCAACAGAAATTTCACAGAAAATTTGTCTAAGTTTTCCTCACGCATTTGAACAGAACTGTTCTGCAGCTCAAGCAGCTGTTCTGCGACGCATGTCGCAAATTTTATATTATTCTGCATTGGGGGTTTGAAAATATTCTTTTGGTATAAAACAGTAGATATCATCTCTTTTGCAAAAAAAAAAAAAAAAAAAACACGCATTTTGTTCAGAAATATCTTTAAAATTGACACAAAATGTTCAACATTTTTTAATACATATATATTTTTTTACTCTACTTTACTCCTTCCTACTTTATTCTTTTGACTAAACATTAAAAAAAAAAAAAAAAAAAGGACCTTCAATCCAATTAAGTATGACCAATAAAACCACCCAAGCCGATTCAAATAAAAACGTTGTAGGTATTAATAGAGATCACAACTAATCACAATATTTTATTAAAACTTATCACATTAGTGATATTTATTATGTAATATTAATTTAGTAATCATAATTTAAGGTCGCACTTGCCTAACATATGGTTACAAATCTTGTAAATAGTAATTGTTTCTACGATTAATTTGCTGCAGTCTGGCTAATTTTGGCGGTTGTTCCATCAATTTTCATCTGAAATTATCGTAGTAACTTAACCGGTAAATAGTTTCTTGTAATGAGTATACAACCCCCTTACATTCGAAATGACGCATATGGTCCCCTGATCAGATTTCTGAATGGAATAAAAAAGAAAATATTGGTAGAACGTAATCGAAATTTCTCAATGGAATATTGTGGAAACTTTCCGGGGATTTATAAATAGCCAAGGCGGAGTGTTCAAAGTTAGTCTTGACTGAGTCGTCGCGCTGTTGAGTGTGTAGGGTATTAGGGTGATTTGCCAGTGGTTGACCACCTGCCAGTAGTTGACCACTCGAGCACTAATATGTGCAAAACAAGAATAAATAAGTAGATATTTTCAATCTGATTGCCGGAACTAATTTATAGCATCCCATGTTCTCTTATAATTTATAATTGTAACTAAAGTTTTGAATGGAGGTTAGGACGGTACAATTACAGAGACACATGAAAAATTTCAAGAAAATAACTTTTCTTACTAGTGAGAATTGTCATGAGATAATATGTTTAATTGTATTCCTTGACGCCAAATTTTATTCTTTAGGTTCATTTGCTGATGTATGCTGATCATCCATGTTTATGCTAAGTAAATAAAAAAAAATTGCATCATTTTACTAATCATTCATGCTGGGATTGAGGGGTGGTCAACTACTGGTTGTCTAAAATGCAATTAATGCTAGTAGTTGACCAGAACGGTCAAGTAACGAACTTATGTTGGTTTTAAAGCTTTTTTCTCGAAAACAAAATAATTAAAACATTTTTTAGCTTAAGATAAACTACAATGCTACTTTTGTTCCAAAAAAAAAGGTATTTTTGCAACTAGCCACCTGTCTGCTGAACCAATAGAACCAAAATTTGTGTTACGGTTATTTGAACAGATGCTCTCCTAATAGCGAAAACTTTAAACAACGTAGTTTCAACACAGAATTTATTACAGTGACCTAATTTCGGAAATTTCGAATTGCAACATCCACATTTTTCTTGCGCAAATTGATATGCGTATTGAAAAACCTCATATTGCGCTGTAACGAGTGGCGAGTGACCAAAAACTGCAAAGATAAAAATTGTTTATCCTAGTGAGAGTATAAAAGATAAGCATGTCGCATAACTCACAGGGTAGGACAGTAGTAGAAGCACCAACCACTAAACACCATGTGCAAAGCTTAAGGAAAAAAATCTGTAAAATGCAGAGTGGAAAGCGTCTTTCATCAGACGGTGCTTAATTTTTCGAACAAACTATTTTCGTCCCACGTCGATGGATCGAACGCCATTTCTGGCTCATCAATACACTGATCAATTCGCGCAAGGAAGACGTTGGTGTTGTCCTTTGAACATTTTGAGATTCTATCACCGTAACCATGAGATCACTGCTCTGTTTAAAATCATAAATCTCTAACACATTCCTTTAAATAACTGTTCTAAAATTTTGGATCGATAGGTTCAGCGAATAGGCCGCAAGGACTCCGTACAAAAGGAAATTTACTGTTCGACACCACTACAAACTATTAAGCATTTTTCATTCAAGTGTTACTCAACAGTAATGTTATCATGTTTAGGCATTATTCTGGCAGCTATGCCGACTAGATTCATTCGACTTACACGATGGGGATGTCATATCTGCTTGGAGTGGCTGCTGTGGATTTGGCGAGAAATTAAAGAGATATCGCTAAGTTGGCATCCTTTTTGGCAACTTATTTTTGGTACCAAATTTGGCGAAAAATTGCTAAATGTCGCCAAATGTGGCGACTTTTTAAAATTCAATAGGTCATCGCTGGCAGAGTTTGAAAGTATGTGCGAGTGTTGATTTTAACTTAGTTTGCAGATTATCCGCGGTTACAATGTCACCCTATTCTGCAGATAATTGGGAGTTTACTGCACTTACACTGATCACTCATAATACCAACGCATGATTTTTAGTAAATATTTAAGCATGATACGAGCGGTCTAGGATGGCTCGATTCTCTGCCTTCGGCGTCTCATATATCAATGATGTCACATGCTTTTCTAGTCTATAGACTCGGCAACAAATTGAAGATGTAATATAAAGTTGGCACCATTTTTTGGTGACTTAGTTTTGGCACCAAATGTCACGACATTTTAACCTATTAGTCATCACTGTCGTGTAACCATCATCAAAGTCACGTGACACGTCATCCACCCAACAACCAATCAGGAGCGACCTTTAAGTGCACACAAGCATGCATGCGGTTCAGGGTTAGGTTTTGGACTGTCCAAAACTGGTTTAGGACAGGACAGGTGGTTTTTACCGTCCAAAACTGTCTAAAACTGTCCAAAACTGTCTTAAACTGTCCAAAACTAAAGGGGTGTAATATAATCGATTTGTTTTGATGCAATATTCGTAATACATAGATATTAATGAAGTTTAATTAATGAGTATTCAATAATATTTTTCTCCAAATGTTCATTTAAATATATTTTACTTAAAGAAATGCCAGTAACTAGTACATAAAAACTTCCTTATGTAACAGTTAGTAGAGTTATGAAAGAAATACACAACACTACCAAGACAACTAATTTCAGTTCCATTTATTTATAACTCAAAGGAATGCTATTAAATGTGCAATAAATATTGAGGTGAAAAAAAAAAGTTTAATTTTTTTTTAATCGTTCTCATATAATTTTTATGTAATGTTTAAAAAAAAATCACTTTTTAAATCAGATTAAAGAACAAGAAATTGATGATTTAACACTTAATTATAAAACTCTTGTGCTATTCTTTTTTTAGTTCATATTTTTAATATAATACATTCTCTAACTACAAAAATTTGTAATTTATTGCATTTAAGTCAATTATTGAACTATATTTTGAACACTTTCTTTTGCACATATGCATAAATGTGGAAAAATTTGGTTAATGAAGAAAAAAACTCCTGCATACAAATTGAAATTTTTATTGAAGAATTTAATTTCTACATAACTAGATTAAAATCAGCTGCATAAATAAGTTAAATATTTATACTTGAATATTCACATTGAATAAATGCATTAAATATTCCAAAAAATAGTTTTGACACATTTTGTTCTGTTTTTGATATTTTCTCACAGAATATAGTTTCTTAAAAAATAGTTTTGGACACTTTCGGACACAAGGGCTTTGAACAGGATGGTTCAAACCTTGCCAATCCTGCTTTCATTTGCACACATGCATAAACATAGGGAAATTTGGTTACTATTATCAAAAAAATAATAAATAAAAAATAACATAGACTCATGCATACAAATTGAAATTGTAATCAAGAATTCAACTTCTATGTAACTAGATTAAAATCAGCTGCACAAATAAGTTGAATGTTCTTATTGAATAAATTTTCAATCTAAAGCATTACTTTAATACATTTTATTCTGTTTTTAATGTTTTTTCACAAAATACAATTTTTCTAAAAACATAGTTTTGGACACTTTTAGACAGTTTTGGAGACAAGGGTTTTGGACAGGACGGTAAAAACCAGGGTTTTTACCGTAGTGTCCAAAACCTTGCCAACCCTGATGCGGTTAGATTTTAATTTAGTAGCTTTCAGATTTTACATTGTTTAAAAAGTGGTCAACTACTTGCACACGCTGCTCAACTACTGGAAGTGAGTGGTTAACTACTGGCAAAATCTCCCTTTTTAACATCTATTCGAAATAACTTAAAAAATAGTACGTAAAACAGAAAATTAATTAGGAACCGTTTATCCTCATAGTTTTATACACACATAGAAAAATTTACAATTTTTGTCCAGTTTTTTTTTCCTGTGAAATTAAATAGAACTTGTAGAGATTTCCACTAAATGGTCAACTACTGGAAAATCACTCTAGCTCTGTTTTGCAAAGCCTTTGCGCTGTGTGTTTTGCGTATTTCGATGTGAATATGTGTGTTACCGCTGAGTTTACGGTGTTAGTTGACATTTGCCTAATTGCTGAGAATAATTTAGCAGTTGTTAACTACATTTCCTGTATATAGTTGTAAATAAATATCCTGTGTTTTTCTCAAAAACTGTGTCGTCGTTTAAGAATTTCTTGAAGTGGCTGGACCAGGGTTGGCAAAAACCCGGGTTTTTAAAAAAAAATCCCATGGACCCAGGTTTTTTTAAATAAAACTAAAAAAACTCAACTGAAGCTGGGTTTTTTAAGAGAAAGGTGGGGGTTTTTTTTTTTGTCTTTTTTGAGGGAAAATGTAGGGTAATTGTAGCATGTTCGAACCTAAGTATATGGACAAAGCACAAAAATTGTCTTGGGGGAAAAAAAAAAGCTGGAAAATTCAGCGTTTTCTGAAGAAAAGTATAAAAGACGTTGAAACCCAAGAATGGTGAAGTTTCCGGTTTTTTAGTTTCCATAATTACCAACAGTTAAGGCAAATTTGCTTCTCGAGTGATAAAATCTATTGTTTGTTTGTTTGTTGTTAGATATTACTACCTTTTTTTTGCATTTTACTTTGTTGTATTTCATTTTGTTATGCAAAACTACGGTAGAACCTCAAGTAGTTTAAATCCCTTTTTACTGAATACCAGCTTAATCAAGACATTTCTTTGAATTTTACGTTGCCTGTTTTTCTATTTCTGTGTACGAAGTAAGAAATATTAAACTTTTTCATATACTGTACAACCTATTCTGTTTTCTGTCCGACCGTTTGTAAAACCTGTTAATTTCTATAAAAAAAATATACCTTGTTTATTCAAGATTTGTGACCTGTTGGTTTGCAGAAAATAATTCACATGAAAGCCTTTTAGCTAGAGTAGTTTCCTCTGTACAATCTACAAATATTGAGAAAATCGGACGTGACAGGACTTAATCAAGATAATTTGAGTTATTTATTGACCAGTGAAAGAAAAAGGTTAAACATATTTATTTAAAATCTTAGAAGTATTTTTTTTAATGCTTTTAACAGTTCAGAAATACTACTAAAATTGAAAATTCATTTTTAATGTTCATTGTCTGTGGTGAAGAACAAATAAAAAATAAGTTTAAATTGTGAAAGTATTTAAATTAATTAATTTTTTTAAAAACAACTCAGAAAATTTTTACAAATTCCAAAAGTGGGCTAAATAATGGGTTTTTTTTAAATGTTTTATTTTTCAAAAGAAAAAAAATCCCATTGGGTCCAATCTGGCCAACCCTGGGCTGGAGTGGTGACAATATAAGAGACTTGCACAATGCGCAAGGTACTGCAATCTCTTAATATCACGCTTGATTGGAAATGCTCAGTCGGTGCTTTGCTTCGCCATTTTATTCGTGAACTGCATTTGAATTGGAAGCGGCAGATTGAAATTTGGATGTGAGCCTTTTTGATATGAAAGTGAATGGAGTGGGCACTGGCAAATAAGGGATAGGTTCCACTTTGCTGTAGAAGACCTGGAGAGAAATAAGGGGACGGGTAAACACCGTTTAGGTGATAAAAACAATCCCGATGAATGAGAAAATGTTCTCAGATATGCTCAAAAAAAAACACCAGACATTGTTTACAGAATGAACCAGAATGATTTTTTGCAGGTGTCCAGTTTAAGACAACATTTTCAGCAACCATAAGCATCTGAATAAATGGGTACAAGAAACACCTCGCTAGGGGGCAGGGGGGGGGGGAGATGCGGTTGTCTTCAGAAGACCTCCGTAAAATAGAGATGTGGAAATAAAAGAGGAAGGACAATGAACCTCAAAGAACTTCTCGTTCAAGATTTGGGAAAGAAGTTCAGTTCCACGCTGCCGATTGATCGGGAAAAACCTGGACACGTCCTCTCTTGCTCAAGTTAGATTCCTTCTGTATATCACCCGTTTTATACAAATCTACATTCTAATTAAACATTACTTAATATTGTTTAGTTTAAAGTTTCATTGGTATGTGTTTTGCTCAATGAAAGAATTTTTTGAAGTAAACATAATGGTATCTAAACAACTTTTTTTTTAATATGTGGATTATATGTGGAAAAAAAAAATTTCACTAGCAAAAATTTAATCAAATATTCCTGAAACACACAGCACTTTATTTATGCACGCACTTTCTTCTTAAAAATTAAAGTGCTAGCTACAGTAATTTCTCGAACTTTTCACAAGCCATATCTTTCTTTATTAAAAAATGCTAGTTACCACTATTTACGCCCGAGCCCTTCAATTATGAAAAATTGAACTTGTTAAAAAGTTACAAAACATTAGGATGCTCAATGTCACTGAAATTTGTTTTCCCGAAAGTACGACAGCTGTGAGCGACGAGTGTGGAAAGTGCTTCCACCAGGATATTTCTGCGATTTAAGCGGGATATCACGGACGGTTTACTCTTAGTATGTTCGGGATTACTGTTGGAATCTTATTAGAATATTATATCTTATTTAAGTTTATGTGCTAGCGCCAATGATAAAGCATCCGCAGTTAAGGCATTTACAGCTACATGAAGTATGAAATTTAGGAATTTCTTTTACAAGTATCATTATTTTTTTCATCGAAAATCTCTTCCATTCTTCTACAACTTCTTAGACAATGTGTATTTTTTGTGTTTTATACTAGTTCTAAGCTTTTCAATTGTTTATAAAGTGGTAAATGACAAAAATAGTGTACATGTGTTGAATAAATGTCATTAAATCGAGATTTTAAAGATTTTGGATGTTTCAAAAATCTGTGGGTGACGGAATATTTTTACTGTCATATTCTTCTTCAGCACCCCCTAAAATATAAAAGTCACCACTTACTTGATGAGGAACAGAAACCTTGTTGACTAGTGTTATTGACACAAACAAAATCTTTTCAATAATGCGTTATTAAATTTCAGCTGGAATTTTCTTTTAAAAACTAACATTTGGACATGGAGGTCCATACTACTATTTAATGAGTTCAAAATTTGTCACGGTTGTGTCGTGGTTCTTCTTAAAACAGAATTGGAACTCACTACTCGGCCAAAGTGCTACTCGGTACGTCTCTAGCAATTACCAAAAAAAAAAAAAAAGAGGGGAGATTTCATCACAAGTGCATCAATATAATGTGCCAAACTACTCACCGCTCAAAAGGATCATCTTAAGGATTCGTTCTTTTTGGCCCGTTCGTTCACGAATGACCCATCCCTGGCACCTGCTATTGCCCAGGAAGTAACAGGCGGAATCAAATAAAATTTGGTTCATATATTGCCCCTAACAAGTACAGGCGCTGATTCAATTTTGGTGTTGATAGCTCAAACCGAGGCTGAGCTATAGAATGGTTTTTGTCGTCACTTGTGACTGCTATATCTCAAGAAATAATGAAGGGGCGGTGCAATCAAACGTTCTTTCTTTTTCATTGAGAGTGCCATATCACCAGAAGTAATGCTACGTTCTGGATGAAATTTGGAATGAATGTGAACATATATGTAAACAGGTGTGTTAAATTTGGCGCCAATCCATGTCCTACACACACGAACACCTACACACACACTAACACCTACACGCACACGCACGTACACAACACTTACTCACACACATGCATACATACATTTACGCACCCACACACATGCGCGTACACAAACACACACGCTCGTGATTGCGAAAAACATAATTTGAATTCAAGATGCCAAAAATTCAAATTAATTTTTTTATTTATTTATTTTTTTTTTTTTTTGTGAACAAAAATAGCTTTATTAATGCAGCAATATGAACGATGAATCATAACAGACAGTCGTCAGCGTACATTCGCGTGATTTTCATTGCTGGAAAATGACCGGAAAACCTACTTGATTTTGAAAATTTTAACTGTTGCTATCTTGTATTTTAAGGAATAAAATTTATTTATAATTGATAAAAACAAGGCTTTTAAAACAACTTTCAATTTTCGCTCTTTGCTTTGCTTTTCACTGTTAATACTCTATTTGGATCATAAAAAAATTCCATGACCTTTCAAAGAATTTTTCATGACTTCATAAAAATTTTCATGACCTTGTTACATGAAGAGAATTAGGTACAGATGTGATATACCCCCCCCCCCCCATTTGGCGACATCCGATTTTTTGCACAAAATTGAAATATTTTTCTCGCCAATGAGGCGATAATTTTTTAAGCATGGCATCCCTGGTGAAACTAACCTGTGTTTGCCAACGCGAAGGCAATCTTGTTCAAACTTGTTTACTTGGGTTGTTTACTCGGTTTTACGCAGGAGAGATACGTTTTGCTTCGTGCAATATACCTTACAGGAAAGCTTGCTTTGTGTTAGTTTAAATTCAGTAGTTGTTTTAAAGTAAAAACTTTAGAAAATGCCAGTTTCTTCAAACTTGAACGTTAATTAAAAGTTAACTCCAACGTGATGTGTATCTGTAACGTGCCATTGTCATATGATGTTTTGTTTTGGACTGAGTGTGAGGATTTATACCATATAAAAAGGTAAGTTCTTTATTTTAGAATTCAAAAAAAAAAAAAAAAAAAACTCTCACTTCCGAAATTCTTTGTTTTTTACAAACCCTTGAGGGGTTCTTGTAGTTTTTAACTTTATTTTTACTGTATGTAAATTAATTTTACGAAAATAGTACGGTTATTTTGTTCAAAACATTAATTCTTATCGATGCCACGAATTATTTAGACATATTCTATTAACCTGCCTCCTTTAGGTACTGAATTTCTGAAAATAAGTTGACTCCAGCATTTTATAAAAATATAAAGGTGTTATGTTATGTAAAATATAATAGGTATTTTGAGAGCAAGTCTGTACAGAAAATAAATGTATGGTATTTTTGTATTGTTTATGTTTAGGATGTTTTGTTGAGACATTTCTACTTTTCATACATCGAAATTTAAGTAACTAAGCGCTTTTTTGGCTGAAATAGTTATGGATTTTGGGGATGTTTTACGCTTTAAACATCGCGATTTGAATCGCTTTGCTCTTTTTTAGCAGAGTATCAGAAAAGTTTTTGTTCGATGAAATGCATGTTCGGAAATAGCTTTTATTTCTATTGGTACATATTTCATTGGTGAGCTGTTATAGTAATTTGTCAATTTAAGCATTTTAAATACTTTCTGGTAATTGTTCTTTGTGTACAAAACCTTCCTAGTTTCTGATATTTTTGAAGCGTATATTCGCGATGTTTTTTGTTGTGGTTTTATGTTGTTTTGATATATATTGTGTTCTGAAGTGCTTTGATCATGTTTTTTTATCTGATTTTTTTTCTGTTGGTGCTAAAAAAAGCATCGCTAAAAACGATGTATGACATATGTCGTCATACATCGTTTCCTTGGCGACGCTTTCTTGGCGCCAAGAGGAAAAAGTCGCCAAGGGTGGGGTATATCACATCAGTTCCGAGAGTTACTCTTTGACTTGTCAAAATTTGGAAATGGACATTAGCAAAACTTTTATGTGAGTGCCACTACCCCCATCGAAGCACTCATCCCCCCCCAGTCATTGAGAAAATACCAAAAACTAAACTATTCACATTTGTCAAACAGTCGGAATGATAATGATTGGGACAAAGGTTTAATGCGTCATTACAAAGTTTCGATAAATTTGCTTCCAAAGTTGCTGTTTAGTGCTGATCCCATCATGTCCCCACTCTGAAATTTTTAGGATGCATTTATTAAAACAAATTAAAAAACATATATTTTTTTCAAAATTTTTAAAGGACACTAACTTTAAAAAAATTTAAATTTTAAATTTAAAAAAAAATTAAAAATTTAAGAGAAATATGCAAGTTGCATGTCAAATTAAAGCTCATGCAATTCTCTTTAAAATGAGCTGTTAACCAACTGTATTGACCCCATAGCACTAAAATTGTAGCATTTTTAAGCACAACAGATGAGTAAAAAAACGTGAGTTTTTACACATTTAAAAAATTAATAACTCATTAACCAAAAAAGATAGATTTTTTTAAAAAAGTAGATCTGAATTTAGAATGTCAAACAGTATAATCCCTAAAAGTTTCATGAAAATCTGAGATGGTCATTTTGAGTGATTGGTTGATTTGACATGGAATGACCCACAATTAAAAGTCAAGAGAAGGCAATCCGTACAAGTCCAGACCTTAGTTTTAATATGCAGCTCGCACAGTAGTGTTTAAGCAAAATACAAACATTTTGAAATTGGAATCTGTTCTTGTATTGTAGATTATTAAGACCCTGAAAGAGGGGTGTTACCATAGATGTAATTGTTATAAAAGTAAAAGCGAAGCTACTGTATTTAAAAATATATTAGAATGACGACCAGATTGCACAGCATAAATCATCATCTTCAATTTTTAAGTTATAAATGTAACTTATTGTATCTACTGTATAACTCTTGAACTAAGTTTGGAGGAAATTTCTGCAAATTAAGATATAGGTAAATAAATAGTAATAATAAATTGAGCGACATTACTTTACGTTTTGTTGTCATGCAGGGACATACTACTGGGACCTTAAAAAATTGATGTTTGCTTTTTTTTTGTAACCAGTTAAGCTTGCAGAATGGCTTTTTATATCTGAAATTTGGATATCAACATTGATTAAGCATATCCAGCACTTTTAATGTGAATATCATATTAGATTGCTAAGTTGTTTCACACAATAATTCTTTAAATATGTGATCAAAATACAATTTTTGGGCTAAAATTTATTGTTTTGTATATGGTTGGTTATATATAGTGGAATACATACAAAAAAGTATTTTAGTTGAATATAAATTTTTGAAATAAATACCGGGTAAATACCCATTTTGGGTATTTACCATGGGTATTTACCCCTAAAAGGAAATACCAGGGTATTTTACATCACTAGGAGAGTAATAACAAAACACACAAAGACTCACTTACCGAGTTCATTTCGAATTCAATTTTTCTTTTCTTGACACTCGTGAAAATACTCGATTTCTTTCTTTTTCCTTTTGAGGATATCCTGAAAATAAAAACAAATGAAACATTATAAATTTAAACATATTTCTCAGCAATTCACAAATGAATTCCTCGCAAATCAAACATTTTAATACCGAAGCATTAAAGAGACTTAAGACTTAAAAACAAGGGATTTAAATCATTTATTAACATGAACACCAAAAACTCGATCCTCCCCCAGCCCTGCCTTAATTATCTGTTCTCACTAGTGATGCGATTAGTGCTTTGGCCGAATACAGAATACCAAACATTTGGCCACGATACTTTCCAAATGGCTTCCTCCTTTTTGTCTAAAAATTCATTTCATTAACAGTTCAATGTATAATTAAAGGTTTGAAAAATGATTTTCAGCATGTTTTTAATAAAAAAGTATAACATTATTTCAAACATTAAAAGTATTTGGCCAAAAAACTACTGAAATCCAGAATATGCAATCAAACTCTAATTTTACATCCCACCAGCCTGTATTTTCTTCGAATTTTACATTTTTTTTATCGGGTGCAGTGTATCTGCTCAAACAGTACTTAAAAATCATATTTCTTCGAAGAAAAAAAAAGGAATTTCTCTTCTCTTAAGAGGCATTTTTTCATGAAGCTACTGAAATAAATAAGAAAAGAAGATGAATTAAACGGAAGTGATTTAGCACGATCACAATACTACATCACATAATTTTTATCCTATACGCGTGTATTGAAATTAACAGTAACAAACAAATTTCTCAATAAGCAAATTCAATTTCTACTGCTATTCCAATAGAAAGAATATGATTTATACCTAGAAAAACCCAATTTATATGGATAACCCATTAAACCCATATTATTTGAATAATTACAACGAAAGGTACTCGCGAACAAAATTTTGAGAAGCGATGTTTATCAGTTCTAGAGCACGAACACTATATTGCACCACAACAGTTTCGAATAGGTTTAAATAGTTTCCTTCAACGAAGTTCGAGTCTTCGTCAACACAGAACTAAAATAAAAATTAATAACCCCGTTAAAAATAGTGACACCAAACAGGCAGAAGAGTCTGAAGACATTATTTCCAGCATGATTGGTACGTTGTTTCAAACGTAAAATTCTCCGTAGAAATATATTCACAAAGTTGCAAGTCAAACACAAAGTGAAGCAAAGTAAGAAATAACAACGTCAAATTGAAATTACTGCAGACACGTGTTTCGGCGTTACGAGGGACGCCTCTTTCAAAGCAAAAAACAATGAGTTTATGGATGAAAAGACATCCACTTTTTGCACTGAAAAAGGCGGTCCTCGTAACACCGAAACACGTGTCTGCAAAGGTGCCCATCCTTGGGCACCTGGGGCTCAGGGGGGGGGCCCTGAGTTCAATGGCGCAAATCCCCCTTAAAAATCTCCCCCACCCTTTTATTTTTTATTTTCAGCTCTCTTTTTTTAAAATATTTTTATTTTTTAAAAAATATTTTTTCTTTTCAAATATTATTTATTTATTTTAAATTATTGTTGTTATTGATATTTTATTTGAAAAGTTCTGTGCTACGCCAATAACACACACACACACACAACAAAATAAACAGAGAAAATTAAATACAAACAGAATAAACTGAAGTAAAATAAAGTAAAATACAAACAAAATGAACTGAAATAAAATAAAATAATTTTAAATTGAAAATAAATCAATAAATCAATTTCAAACAAAAATTAAATCAATATAAATAAATAAAACAATTTAAAAAAATCCCCCCCCCCCAACAATTTAGATGGCGCAACTTGCCCCCCCCCCCCCCGGGCACCCCTGCGTGTCTGCAGCAACCTGCAATTTGTGGTCTTTTGACGTCGTTATTTCTTACTTTTTACTTTTCAGCACCAAGGTATTTATCTATCTCACAAAGTGAAGCCTCCGCAGAAACCTCGGCTCAAAAGCGTTACGCACTTCACAGAGCAACGTAAGGCAGCAGAGGGATGCGAGTGGACTGTTTAAAGTTCAGGTCCTCGGTGGGCTTCCATCAAAAGAAATTTCCAAATTATACTGTATGGCAGCGCCTACGGGGATATTAGTACTGTCTCTTGCCCAAAGACAGAGGAGAGGATCCCCCCCCCCCCCCCCCATTTGTTATTTCGTCATTTAAACTTCTTTGCTTCCGCCCGCCTCGAGTCGTCTTTTAATGGACGAGAACAAAATGTCATATCCTATCTCGATTGACCAGAAAGTGTTTTTCAGCAGGGGTGCCCATCCCCACCAAGCTCAATGGCGCAAATTCCCCCCCCCCAAAAAAATTTTTCTCGCTTTTCGAATTGGGTTAAACATAAGTTTTTAGAGTGTATGATTTCCAGTCAAATTCACGGGGGGGGGGGGGGGGGGGGGGGGGGAAAGCGCTAACAAATACCATTTGAACTAAAATTTTGTTGGATTGTTGACCTGCCTTGCCTTCCCTGAAACGAATTTTAAAACGTTGGACATTGAGTAAACAAGTTTTGGTTACCCCTGAATTTTGCTACACCGTATTATTATTATTTTTTTCAAACGTATGAATAATTACAGGGACAACTTTCTGGCTTGGGATGGAGCCATTACTAGATGTATACAATATGAACTGTGAAAATTATTGTCACTTAGATAGGGGGTCCGGGGAATTTCTCCCCGGAAAATTTTCGTAATTGTAATTTTAAAACCAGTTATACACTATCTCTGGTGATGTTAGGGGAATAAAAGGTTTGGTGGCTCCTTTCTCAGTAATTTTTCAATATTGAAACTTTAAAAGCGCAATTGTAAATAGTCTACCGTTGTGTTAAGGAGGGCTTTCCTTTGTTTTCAAAATTATAGTTCTAAAAACGCAGTTTTAGAGTATCTGTGGTAATGTTAAGGAAAGAAGAGATCCTAGACCTCGCCCCTGGAAAATTTTCAAAATTTAACCTTAAAAACGCTATTTATCGTTGGGAGACAAGCAGTTTTCTGAAACTGAAGTTCTAAAATCGCAATTGTAGGCGACCTTTGTGACGTTAAGAAAAAGGGTTTTCTGGAGCTCTCCCGGAATTTTCTCGATATTGAAGCCTTAAAAACCAAATTAAAGACGACTTTTTAATAATGTTAACGAGAGTGGGGAGGAGGGAGCGAGGCGCTTCTTTTTCTCGCTACCTATTTTTGTGAAAGTATTGCATCATTCTATTTTTGTGAAAGTTTTTTTTTTTTTATCAGCATTGTTTTTGTGAAAGTTTAGACGCATCCTAATTTTTATAAAAGAAGTAGTGGAACAAGTGATATTTTAGTACGAAAAGTGTAAATGTCATCTAGTATTATTTTTAACAGGTTTCGTGTTTTTTTTTTTGGGGGGGGGGGGGGGCGGGAGCTAAAAACATAAGTACGAAAAATACCATCATAATTTCAGCTTAATGCTCTATGTACTGTGTACAATATAGGAAATTATGAGAAAAACGGTTCCTCAAAACAGATGTTTAAAGATTGCGATAATATTACATAAATACACTTTGGTGAAAAACAGCTAAAAATTAGTTAAAATACAACAAAAAGGCTTCTATTTAAGCGATTGTTCATATAAACCTGCTTATAACTTTATTTTATGAGTATATTTTGTTTTAAACAGAGAAACAAATTTTATATTTTAAAATGCGAATTTTTGTGAAGCTACTGATTTTATTACTTGATTTTTGTGAAAGTACCGATTTCAAAACAATATTTTTGTGAAGGTACCGAAAAATGGTAGCAAAATCAGCCTGTATTGGGCCCTGAATTTTGATATATCTTGATAATGTTAGTGGAAGGTGAATTTCTGTGCCATTCCTCCGGCAATTTTTTGAAATTGATACTCCAAAAACGCAATTTTAGGCTTGTCTTTGATCGTGTTAAGGAAAGAGGGGGCAATCAGGGGCTCTCTTCTATAAATTTTTCAATATTGCATTACTAGGAACGAGGTTTTAGATGACTTGATGATAAAGTATGTGTCATTCTGGCGTTATAGTGGGAGAACTCTCTTCTGGAAGTTTTCCAAAATTAAAGTCGCATAGCCAAAAAAGATGGATCAAACACACCATAACAGATACTTTTCGGAAATCCTCAAAAATGGATTCAGCTATTCTGCACACCTCGAAAATCAGAACTCGAGAATTTTAACGAATCAAATATACTTCTATACATATCAGATATGGAAGAATGTAAATATTATTTACGAAAAACAATTTAAACACCTTAAGAACAGACTGTTCTACTTCCATCAGCGAAACCAACATCACTGAAAGTTTTAATAAAAATCATCTAATGATACATTGAAACAACCAGTTTAAAAATGGTAGAGAAGATGGGAATAAAGTGAAATGAAAAATTTTTCATAAGCTTAAGCTAATTAATGAAGAAAATATATAAATTGTCCATTGGAGGGATAAAAAATATGTAATTCACAAACTTCAAAACTAGTTCTTAACGATTGTCAAGGTGCAAATGAATCAAGGAAAGACTAGAGCATACTGATCAGAATTATTACAATCAATAAAACAATTTTGGCCTCCCTCCCTCTCATCACTGTCACACGTATTCACATCATGCAGAATTGTGCTACTTTTTCCAGAAAATTTATAAGATATTGAAAATAAATCAAATCGTCGAATCCAGCTTTGAAACGGACACCAACTCCATGCCGTCTGTGATGCTCCTTTCATTGAAAAAGAGACACGGTCATTAAATTTTGGAAAGAGTGCGAGGGCCGTCGCTATTTCAAAAAAACTGGGGTGGGGGGGGGGGGGTGCGCTTTTGGTGGCTCCTTAAATTTTTCAAACGTATGCTCGAATATGCAGAGAGAGTTGGCTTCTGGTTTAGCAGGGATAGTCATATTACTAGACCTTAGTTCTAGCAATATTTATAAATAATCGTAAGGATAATATTCAATCAGAATTAGGGGGTGTCGGAGGGCTACCTTCTTGCATTATTTCGCAATTTGAAGACATCAAAACGCAGTTTTAAACTACGTTTTCAGTTTGGGAGGAGGGGAGAGGAGTTCCGGGATAGCCTCTCCCGATAATTTTTCCAAATTTAAGTTCACAACACAATCGTACGTTATATTTAATTATGTTCAGAAGAGGGGGTCCGGGCGCTCTCCCTCAGGAATTTTCAAGATTGTTATTTGAAAAACAAAGTTTAAACGACCTATGGTGATGTTAAGGGAGAAAGAAACTCGAGGTCATCGCTGTATAATTTTTCAAAATGCAAACTTTGAGCACGCATTCCCAATTGTGAACTATTAGCGATTGTGACACGTAAAGGGGGGTCCGGGTGCTCTCCCCCGGGAAAATTTGAAAATTGTAGTTCGAAAAATGCAGTTTTAGATGATCTATGGTGATATTAAGAGGAAGAGAGATACAGCCTCCCCCCGCACAAATTTTTTTTCGAAATTTTGACGTCTTAAAAACGTGATTGTAGTCTTTTTTGTTAAAATTTAGTGCACCGCCAGTTTCTTGAAATCACAGCTCCGAAAACGTAATTCAAGCCACCTTCGATGAAAGGGGGGAGGGGAGTTTTGAAGGGGCTCGCGACCAGAAATGTTTCATAATTGAAGCACTAAAAGCGAGATTTAAGACATTTTTCGATGGTGTTGCCGAGAGAGAGGCAGTCTCTCAAAAAAAATTTCGATCCGTAGGAACCGCAGTTTTAGACGATTTTTGTTAATGTTAATTGGTGGAGAGATTCGGAGTTCTCCCCTGGCAAATTTTCAAAATTGAAATTTAATTGAAGCAATCGTAGACGATTTATTAATACTGTTAGAGGGGTAGAAGGTTTTGGAGATCTCTCCCCTGAAAAATTTTCTAAATTGAAGCCTTAGCAATGAAACTTTTGAAGATCTTCGGTAATATTTGCAGGACGACAGTTTCGGGACACAGGGAGTTTTTTTTAAAGTCCAAAAGACGAAAATTATTCGACCTTGAATGAGGATGAATGATTAATTGAGAGGGCGTTTCTCTAAGGTTACGTTGAGAGGACTCTTATGGTTTTTCGAAATTGCAGTCCTAAATGCTCAGGAGTAGGCCATCTTTAATGACGTTAGGCTAAAGGATGGTGTTTGAGAATATTTTTTCGGGATTTTTTTCAAAACCTAAATTTTAAAAACTAACTTCCAGGCCAGCTTTGGGGACGTAAAAAGAAAGTTTTGGAGTTCCCCACTCTTCTTTCAGTTTGACTACGTCCCTCCTATCTTCATTGTCAATTTTAATTCCTAATAAACATATTGCCGTAATATTTTCTTACAATTTTCCTTTCCCAAACACGATAATTTCTTGGATTTTCCGTAACAAAACTTTAAATTTCCCCCCTAATATTTTTGCTTTCTTGCAATACAAGCGTTTGCGGCCTTGGAAAAAAGACTTTTAACATTTTGAACAGATGTAGTAATTTTCTGCGATACCTTAGGTCTCTATTCCACTTCATTTTATTTTTAATATGCCACCTGCATCTCTTGATCAAGCTATGATTTACTTACGATTTTTACATTCAAAAATTTAGAACTTTTGGTGTGAGTATTCATTACAATACTTTGATTCTCTCTTTGCATTTAACTGTTATTATTATTTTTTTCTCTCTATTTCAAATTTATTTCAGCGACCCATACATTTTTCTCCACTTAGCAATGATTTTCAGGACAATATTTTTCATCAAAAAAAAAAAAAACACATGGTAATGTTTCGGCGAAACCTATCCTACTGGCCGTTCTAATGAAACTGTCCTATTTATTTAAGTTTTTTTTTTTTTTAAACTGAAGAACCATGAAGCCTAGTTTTGTATAACCATAGGGCCACCGAGAGAGAAGGCGTGCACCATGTTAGCGTTGTCGCCTTTCCTCCCTCCCATTATGTTAATTTTACTCTATGCACAATACTTTAATTTGAGCCGAGCCCATAGTTTCCGACTAGGCAGACATACCCACTCTGCGGCCTAGTGAAGAGTGTACTGTACTGAAAATTATTTTTTTGTGTTAATAAAAATGTTTGAAGCCTATATTTCCGATACTCTTAATAAAAGAGAATCATGGGTGTTCCTAAATTGTATTTTAAAATTACATTTTCTATTCAAATTTTACAGAAAAAATACTTTTTGTCTTCATTTATAATTACTATTTTATTTTTTTAAAGCAACGAAGAGTTTCCCTTTCTCTTCGTTCGTTTTCATCGCTAAAATGAAATTGGCGGCCCCACTTCTGAAAAACTAGGGGGTGTAGCACTCCCTCTCTTGGCGACAGCCCTGAAGAGTATGTGAAAAAAGTATTATTAATGCATCTATTTCTTGCTGAATAAGTTTAAATATTTTTTCTTTCCGAAATTCAAAACCCCCGTCTTTCAGAACCTGGAGCTCTCAGATTGTGTACCAAATGTACTGATGACTTATTTTCAAAAATCTGGAGACTTTATGTGATGAAAAAAAAAAAGACCTATCTGCTAAAAATTCTGAATATTTTTTTTTCTTTTCTGCATCATCATCGGTGTTTGTACAGAACTAAAAATTTGCAGCACGATCTTCACAAACTGTAAACCTTACATATTGTTGAAAACTATGTAGGAAATCATACTATTTTAATGATTTTTTTTTCGATTCTAAGTTGTCATATTTAACAAAAAAAATGATGAGATTGATAACTCCCCATCCCCACCCCTCATTTTTGTCATACTATTCAATTTTATACTAATTTTGTGCTGAGAGAAAAAAAAAACCTTTGCCCCATGTATGATTTATGCTTGTATTTTATCTACTTATGATTCCTTTTGTTTTTGTATCAAAAATTAGCCTCAAAAATAAAATAAGTCTTAACCTTCCAAATATGTACATTGTTTTTTTCGGACTCGTACGGAAATTTTGTATTAATTCATTGTGTGAGTCAATGAATGGTCAAGATTTGCAGTAGACATTTTTTGTATAGCCAATTATTAAAGAAAACCCTTAAAAAGGTCAATGTACTAAAAGACCCATCAAGCATGATAAACGTTTCAATGCATGGAAATAAATGTATTTTTTGCACTCTAGGTATTCTGACAGGGCCGAATATTTGTTGCATCAAAAATTCTTTCATATGATTCCGCAGAGGTTGGAAGAATGTTTTTGGCTTTTCGTTTTTGTACTTATTTCATAAGAAAATCAATAACCGCTTCACGCGTTTAATGTTGTTTCAGTTATATCCAGTCTGGATACAGTCGAGCCATTTATATCCTTTTCCGATCCACAGCAAAAAAAAAAAAAAATTAATGATACAACCTTAAAGTCACACATTTACCAACAATAAAAAAGAGAAAGTTAATAATGAAAAGAGCGCCGCTTGTTTTGATTCTCCCAAATGAACGGGGCGGAAATAATAGAAGTCAACTTTTGTGAACAGTAGAAACAATTCTAACTTCATGGGATACGAACGAATCAGAAAATAAATTTTCCACTTCTTTGAAAAAAGAATTGATTGAAACACTCACTTTGGAGATCTGAATTCGTTCTTTCTTTCGAGAGACAAAACACTTCCAAGCAGAAAAAATGGATGCCCGCACGCTCAAAAAGCAAACTACATTATATTACATTAGGCGGGGCAGTCAAAGAGAAGAGAGAGGACATTTGCACAGAGTGCTTTTCCTCTTCAATAATTACGACACATGGTAGCAGGCAAAGATGGGGCGGTAGTAGGTGACGTCATACTGGTGGACAAACAAACTCCAAGTGCTGCTGACAACTAAACGTGCTGGTTTACTCGGCTGTCAAAGCATCTCGTTCGCTTCCATGTTTTTCAATCGTAATGCTCCGTGTGATCTAATTTTTGTTGAATTAGGCACTACTCCAAAAATTTCTTGGCATTGAAGAGCAATTATTTTAATACTAGATAAGTTGAAGTAACAAATACAACCAGTATTTTGTTAATTTTATGTACAGATTTTTTTTGAGCGTGAGATTAATGTTATGTTTACTTCACTCACCCAACCACAATGTTTCCATTATGTTGTAAATATTGAACGTGCGGAATGGCTTCCTCTGGATCTCCTGCAACTCCCCCCCCCTCCCCAGTGGCGGCGCTAGGCGTCGGCGACATCGGCAACTGCCGACGGCCTCGCGCAGATAGGGCCTCGCAAAATTCTCAGAAGTTTTAAGATATTTCCATGTTTTCGATTGAAGCTCTCATTAAATATAACAGACGCAAAAGTAATCAAAATAGTGCGTGCAGGAGAGACTGCACAGAGTCAGCCTTAGCAAATGTTTGGCCCAATTCTGTCGGGGCCTGAATTAAAAATATTCATTGGCAACAGCTAATTAATCAGCTAACTCTATCCCCCCCCCTTCTTTTTAGTTCTTTTCTTTTTTCTTTTGTTTCCTAAGTTTATCTAAAGATAAAGAAAATATCCAAAATGCTTCTTCTCCAAACTCTTCCCCCTCCACACACACACACACACACACACACACCGAAAGCATTATGGAGCAACTGAAATTTTGTTTCCAGATCTTAAACTTCACGATATTTCCAGCTTAAAGCTCCCAAATGCTCAACAACGTCGAAAATCGCTTAAAATTGCGTTTTTTTAGCTTGAATTTCAAAAATTACCGAGCGTAATATTACAAAATATGGCAATACAATCGCATTTTTAAGGATTGAATTTCAGAAAATATTCGGGCAAGGGTCCCCATATCGCCTTTCTTTTATATCATAAGCAATTAGGCTTTTTAAACTTCATTAACAGAAAGTTCAAGTGGAATGGCTCCTGAATATAAAATATTCCTAAGTTTTTAGGACCATAATTTTCAAAAATTTTCGAGGGATCTCCCTTCCTTCCGGTAAAATCTTCAAAGTTTGTCTAAAATTCCGTTTTTGAAACTTCAATTTCGAGAATTTGCAGGAAATTGATTTTGACTTTTTTTTTTTTTTTTTTTTTTTTTTTTTTTTTTTTTAAGAATCGATCTGGGACAGTCTCTGACCCTAAAGTCATTAAATATGGCCTATAATTGCATTTTTAAGGCTTCAATTTCTAGAAATTTCCACCGAGACCCCCTGTACCTTTTTTACCTTAACATCAGCAAAGAAAGTCCAAAATGGCGTTTTTAAACTACAAATTTCGAAATCTTTCCGGGGGAGAACCCCCAGACCCCCCTTTCTATCAGGTGATTTTTTCCACAGTCAAAGTGCCGGCTCCTCCCCCCACCACGAAAAAAACTTCTTTTTGACTGTGCTACTAATCACGAAATGTTTTTGTCCCAGCAATTAAGTGAATTGGGAATCCTAAGTCCAATAGTTAGAACAAAAACTAATTCTATGAATTCAATTATTTGTCTCACAATATTTTATGATTAAAAGGGCCTCGCAAAACTGCATCGCCGACGTTTACTTTTGCTCTCGCGCCGCCACTGCCCCTCCCCCTCGGTCTAGGAAGATTGGGCGCCGACTATTGGGTGCCGGGAACATTGGGCGCCGAGCACTTTGGGCGCCGGGAACTTTGGGCCCCGAGCGTTTTGGGCGCCGGGAACTATGGGCGCCGGGCGTTTTGGGCGCCGGGAGCTATGAGCGCTGAGCACTTTGGGCGCCGGGAACTTAGGTCGCCGAGCATATTGTGCCCAGTATTCCCGGGGCCTAAAATGCTCGGCGCCCAATGTTCCCGGCGGCGAATTTTGAAACGTTCTCAATGCTTACGTTACGGTAGCTACCAGTTAGTTCATCACGTGACAGCTAATGATCACGTTCTCTAATCAACTGCTTAGAATGGCAACCGATTGATCATAGAACGCTGCGGTTAGTAACCGGTCGACTGGTGAGGTTCGTCGAACGCAAGGAATGCTTGCGTTCGACGAGCTCAACTGGTAGCTACCGGTGATTCGATTCGATCACGTGACATCTAATGATCACGTGCTTCAATCAACTAATCAACATATTAATACGGTAACCGGTTGATGATAGAACGCAGCGGTTAGCCACTGGTTACTCAGCGGTCGACCGGTTAGGATCGTCGAACAAAACCAATTACAGTACAATAGCGAAATGAGAAATAAAAACGAGCGCGTTCTATTAAACAGCATGGTAACCTGGATACATTAAAGCAACCCCGAGTAAAATGTAAACAGAGCCGCCCCTTTAAATTGTGAGGTAGAAATTTCAATGCGAAATATTGCTGTTTAAAGTTTCAGTTCGTTTTAATTTCACGATTTACTGTTTTTTGTGTTGTGAAATATTTCCGTTTTCGTAGGGTTTCTTCTGAATCTTAATTTACATCTGTACTGTTGTTATGTTTGGAAAATTCTGCTTGCTGTGAACATTCGCAATAAACTCACATTGAAAGAGACGCAGAACAGATTTTATGACTTGATGATTATGATTTTATTTATAACATGGTAGATAATTCATGCTGTTTCAAAATGAGTTTCTTTGACTGTTGATTTTTTTTTAATATTCTTGAGAATAGTAACTGAAATACGATCTGAGTGTGCTTCTCTTATGTTGTTGATGTTTTAATTTATTGGTTTTCTCTGAACAATATGTTGAAGATTTTGGTTAGTTCATAAAGTTTTTTAACAATAAAAATGTCGTGAGAAAATCTGTAAAAAATACTACCATTTAATGACCTAAGAAATACATTTTATCTCAGGAAAGAATATACTCCTTTTCATTTAATTTGTAATTTCACCTTCATCTGTCTCAGTTTTTAGTTTTATAAAAAAAATAAATAAAAAGGGGAAAGGATGGGTGGGAAGATGTTGAGTCACTGCTCCTATGCTCTGTGGGGCTCGTGAGAATTTGAGCGACCTGTGTCAGCCTTTGCACACTCCCCCCCCCCTCCCATTTCCTAGAAAAATTGAAATGACACGTTTGGCTACCACCAACTACTCGCAATCAGTAGTCATTGGCCCCAGGAACTGTAAGCTGTTCCATTTCGATTGTTTTATGCTTCGAGCTTGTGTCACTCCTTAACTGTACTAAATCATTATAGTCTAATAGGTGTGAGTTCATTTGTATGCTAATGATAATAATATATTCAGAGCTCTAAAATTTTTTTTTTTTGGTCTTGTTAATTTTGCCTGAATGAACTGATAATTGATAACAATTTGCAGATTGCACCAAAAATCTTAATTATATTAAAATGCTCCCTATCAAAGGAGTTTACAGCAAATATTGTATAATTGACTTTGAATTCATAGCACCTGTGATAGTTAAGTTAGAGGGGGGAGGGGAGCCAAAGTGAGTGCCCTTGGCTAGTGCATTGTTGCACCCTTTGAACTTGTTCGTTTCCGTTTTTTCCCTTACATTCATGGCATATGAAGCAATCCCGAAAACTTGCAGAAGGGGTTGCTATTCATATTGTATTGTAACTTACTCTGAATTTGGAGCACTTCAGAAGTGATTGGTAGTCGGGGGAAAGGGGGAGGGAGGCTCTTGAGCCAAAGTAAGCACCCTACAACATCTGAGCCACCCATGTTTTTCTTTTTTAGGTTCAAAGCAATCCATATAAGTTTGCAGAAGGAGCTTGCAGTTAATTGTTCTTGCATTAAAATTAATTTTGAACTCATGGCACTGTGGAAGTGGAAGGAAAATTGGGGGAAGGGCCAGATCTGAAGCCTAAGTGAGCGCAAGATATGGCACGCTTCTCCATGACATTCAATCGTCTTCTCAACTTCATACTTTGTGCAGAATAGGAAGCTGAATAAGATTCAGTGCAAAAGGTTGTGAGAACCCATGGTGCGCCTACCAATCCTTACACTCTTATGAATGAAGAACCTTTCAACAGAAGACATTTTGACAAAACCTTATTCTTTTGAAAGTCAAAGCGTCGGAGTCATTTTTCCTCCGATTCCTCAGCCTTGGTTACCACCTGCTTTCTCGACACTAGCTCGCTTATTAGTAATGGCAGATTAAATCAATTAAATTACCTGTCTTATTGGTAAACTTGCTGCTAGTAAGTGTACTTCATTTAATGATAGTTGCTTCGAAATAAAAACTTTTTGCAATTGCTAATTAACAGTGAAATAAGAATCAAACAGATCAAAGTGATATGGCATCAAAAAAAATTGAGTAAACTACAAGAAAGGCCGGCATATCTTTCAAGATTCAAGACAGGAACTTAACATTTTGTTTGATTGCTGCTTCCAATTTGAAAGTTAATGATGATTATGAGCAAGACTTGAAGAAAAACATTTTTTTTACACATTTGTCAATTATGCATGTATGACATCCAGAGACTGCGATTTCATCCTTGTTATGGACTCATCAGTCTGGAATGGTCAATCACCAAGCTGAAGGCAGATGTCATCTCATTGAAGCTAAGAGTGCCAACAAACCGGTAACCAAATTTAATTGAGCAAATCACAAGGGTTCACAGCAGTGGTGTGTTTCAACTAAACAATCGAAGGCAATGCATGGGTATAAAGCAGAAAGTTACCATCCTTGAGACTGGGCTAGGGCAGAACTACATGCAATATACTGACATCCCAGTCATGATATCCAGAGACTGCAGTTTCATCCTTGTTATGGGCTCATCAGTCTGAAATATTCAAGAACCGAGCTTGAGAGGCAGATACGAGACTCGTTCAGCTTGAATGAGATGATTTCCGTATGTTGCCTGTAGTTCTACCTTAGCCCTGGCTAAAAGGTGGTAAACTGCTTTATACCCATGCTTTGCTTTCAATTGACGGGTTGAACTGCACCAT
Organism: Uloborus diversus; assembly: GCF_026930045.1. NCBI lineage: Eukaryota > Metazoa > Arthropoda > Arachnida > Araneae > Uloboridae > Uloborus > Uloborus diversus. Next base: position 9,758,500 of record NC_072733.1, on the reverse strand, counting down.
TGCTGGGGACTCTCGCTGGTGTGTTAATTTTAATTTAGCTACCAGTCTGATGGCACTCTAAGCATCAATGAGATGACATCTGCCTCCAGCTTAGTTATTGACTGTTCCAGACTGATGAGTCCATAACAATGACGAAACTGCAGTCTCTGGATGTCATAACCAGGCTGTCGGTATATTGCATGTCTACCTTAGCCCTGATAACTTACTGCTGATTATGATAGTTCCATGCACGTTTTTCTGCAACAATGTAATTGTCTTTAAAAGTTGTGCTGTAATTAAAGTCACTGAAATAAAGTACTTTTTGAATACATATCTGTGCATTAAAAACTTTTCAAAAACTAATTAAAAAGTATGGCAAAATACAAATCATCTTAGGATCCTGATTTTGCTTCATTAGTTTTTTAAAACGAAAACGTGGACACTTTAACTACTTTAATTTGGTTTTAAAAAAGTGGTTCATTATCTACATAGTTTAAAATTAATATGAAGTGTTGATGTTCAATATTTTTCACGGATCATTCTTTTTGGAACAGCCTGCATTATGATTCATTAATTTTGTTTATTTAAGGGTGTATTTGGGGGGCTTGTCAAAAACATCTCATTCCAACATTTCCCTATTGTTAGTATTGAATACAAAACAAGTTGCTTCAAATATCTCGAAAACTACTTTCTACAGATACAGCCATTTACCTGCCCACTGCACTATAAATGTTGAAAGGTGCACTGAATTTTACTTGTGCCAAACTCGTCAGTAAAAACTTGAAATTGAAACAACCACCAATCAATTAATTTTTAGAAATATCTTGTTTTTTTTTATGTTTTTTATTTTTGAAAGGGGACAGACACATCTACTCTTTCTCGATACCATCTGGATGTGCCCAAGTCTTTATGCACGATATTTAGTATTATGTAGCAAAATTCTGAAAAGAGGCCTAAATTTTATGCATAAGGATAACATTAGAAACACTATCACCTCACTACAATCCTTGATTACAAAAGCTTTAGTTTGTAGAAAACCAATCCAATTTTATTTGTTAAATTTATATAGGTCTTGCATACTTATATTCTGATGGCATTAAAACTTCATTGACTCAACAGTCTTTGTGAGCCCAAGAATCTTTTTTGTACAAAAATATTCTTATTTTCCTATGTCGTATACAAAAGGTGTGTATATTTTAAATCTTTTTTCATTGTCTGCTGAGTATTTTCTTAGAATTCAATTCAACTTTTTAAACCTCTTGTAAGCTTTAAATAAATAAATAGTGCACATTGTTTTTTACCCTTTTTTATGAAGTAATGAACTGAAGTTGAAAATTTTGACAACTCATTATGCCCTTTTTCAAAATTAATAAATTTGATTCAATTATAATAAGGTTGCGAATGATATAAAATTTTTAAAATCATGAAATAAGAAACAGATTTCAATTTAAATGGCCTTAATTTTTACTATTTAAATTCAGGGACCTTTGGGAGTCACTGTAGACCCCTTGTCAGCTAGGGGTTGCCAGCGCTCCATAAACATATCACTTAGATTCCAAGCTTGACCCACTATAATTGGGGCAAACCTAACCTGGGAATATTGTGAAGACTACGCAAATCCCAACCACAGCATTACAAAGCTGCCAGTTTAGGTTTACCCAATGCAGACATGGCCTCTTGTTAACCCCGTCGAAATTTAAACTTCCTATAAGCGGGCCTGTCATTTAGGAGGGTCAATTGCCTCACCGCTAGCTTTGAGAAATTAATGTATAAGTGGTTGTAGTTTTTGCAATAAAATTTGTATTGAGTAAACACCCTCCCCCACCCCTCAAACCCTGAAAAAATTCGAAATGACAAGCCTGCTTATACGAAGTGTTAGCAGTTCAGAAATTCTAAGAAATTAAGAATTTCTGTACTTATTCATGTCTTGAGCAAACCAATGTGATTTTAGCCAGTTGTAATAATTACTGTGAATGAGAAACAATTACCTTTTCACAGATTATAGGTAATTCAAGTATTTGGTAAATATTCACTTTAAATTACTTCAGAGTTACCAGAAGATCAGTTTTCAGTGGCTGATCTTTGGGCTTAAGTTGGAATATATTTTTGGGGACCCCTTTGTCTATAATTATTATCATAATTGGCTGGATAGCCCACTGCAAGCTTCGGCCTTCCTCGGGAGATCCCGCCAGGCTGTCCTCCTCTTTGTCGTTGACCTCCAGTTTTTGATTTTAATGAAATCAAAATCAGTGTCCACACAGTCGACCTATCTCGTTTTTTGTCTACTCCTTGGTCGCTGTCCAAAAGGGACGGCATTGAAGACCGTCAACGCAGCTCTATCATTTTCCATCCTCAAGAGATGACCAGATCATCTCATTGTTTAATTTGGTAAATTTCAAAATATTGATGTCTCTAAAAAGTTTATTAAGTCTTTGCTATCATAGAACTAAGTAAAAAAAAAAGCTGCAATTTTGAATTATCTTTATAGCCTTATGGACCTGGGAGCCCCTTACAATTGCAACATGGTAGATCTGCCACTGAATATTTAGAATTTTTTTTTTTACTTGTCTTGATGCTGTCCTAGATATTTTGGTCTAAACTCGGATTTTTTTTAATGCAAAACCGAAATACCATAATAGCTTCAGAACAACAATAACATATCTAATCCCAGATATAACACTAAGATATCTTACTGTTGCTTTGAGGGGACAACATAGGGTTTTTTTAAAGAAACACAACAAAGATTTAATAATTATTTGAAATAAATTGATATGATATTCTGTTATCATTCTTTATTTTCAACTGTAACTTTTTAATCACCAGTAGGACTGCTGGAAAGGTAAGAAAAATTCTTAACATTTTTTGACTATTCCACAACCCAACTAGTTTTTACCTCATAAGTAAAATGCATTTTCATATTTTACGGAAAATATAAAAGGAATATCGTCTGCAATTTGAATTATGCGTAACTTCAACACACAGAAGAATCAAACTGAAGTATATTTACGAATTAAAATACATTTAATCAATACTAAATTAAAAGAAATGTCAAATATATCCTAAAAAATTTATATATTTTTTACATTATATTAGTCAACAATATAACAACTTTTTAGTAACGCCAACAAAATTCGTGGTTGTTTCACAAAATAAGATAGCATGTGACAAAACATAAGTTTCAAGGATTTTAAATATAATACGAGTTAAAATCTGAAAGCCATATGATGGAGCCAAGCTGAGCATTTGTAAACAAAATTTATAAGTCTCAATAGAAAATTTAACTAGCGTAATATCCATCCACGACTTGCAACATTTAAAAACTTGATTCATATTGTGTTCAAATAAGTGTTTAATTAGACCAAGAATATCGTTCAGAGTTTAAAAAGTACAGAACTTGATGACAATCGCGACTATTACAATGAACTTTGTTTTCAAACACAGGTTGCAACGTAAGCAAAGGCGCTTGAGCACAGCATAAGCAGCATTGCGCTCCGCAAAGAGCAGCACTGCGAAATTCTCGCCAACCACTTTAGCAGCTTTCGAATTTCGCCAATGCACTGTAATTGAGAGGGTTTCAAAATTCGCTCACCGGCGCCCAAAGTGCTCGGCGCCCAAAGTTCCCGGCGCCCCAAATGCTCGGCGCCCAAAGTTCCCGGCGCCCAAAATACTCGGCGCCCAATATGCTCGGCGCCCAAAGTTCCCGGCGCCCAATCTTCCTAGACCGACCGATCGGGCTACCACGGCCCCAATTGAAACATTAAGGACAATTGCAAGTGGCGAGTCGGGATAGGAGCTACTGATCGATGATAATCGCAGGTACTTGGAGCGACTGCGACTAATGGGGTCTATCCACGATTTGGGTTCGAGGTTAGGGGAAACCACGTGATCCGTGAGTTTACATTTTGAATATCAATGCTAAGTACTGGAAAAGTTCGCCTTTAAAATTCAGGATTAAAACAATGTTTTTGTTGCTTTCATGCTCTATTTGTGGTTTGGGAGAAAGATCACATTGTGCTGCGCTTGAATGTGGGAATAGTGAATCAAGATCATGTTGTAGTGTAAAATGTAGAATCTTCCATACCTGTCATTTGCTCGATCCACAGTCTTTAGAAAAAGCATGTAAAAAGTCAATGGGATTCGTCTTATTCTGTGGTCTTTTATTTAGTTCTCATTGTTAATTTCAGTGAATGTGCACTATTTGTGACACGCGCTCTGTGGCATGTTGCACCGCCTTGTTGTCTATTCATGATGAAATGGCAAACCGAGCTGAACACAAAACAAGTGACAGCTATCAAAATGGCACACATATCAGACAGTGTTTTGCCAACTTAAAGTTCTACACCTCTAAAAAAAACACCCTGTACATGGTTTCAGGGTGTGTCTCATTGTCCAGTCAGTTACTATGTTGAATAACAGTCCCGACAACACGCATCCCTGTCTTACTCCAGTTTTTATTTCAAAATTTTCCGCACTATTTCCATTAATTAAAACACTGCCCTTGCTTCCTTGGTATAAGTTTTCAATGATATTAATTATTTTTTGCGGCAGTCCGTAGATCTTCAAAATTTTCCACACACACTCTCTATTTATGCTGTCAAAAGCTTTAGCAAAATCAATAAAGTTAAGATATAATGCTGAGTTGAATTCAACGCTTTGCTCTATTTTATTTCGAAGTATGAAGAATTGATTCATTGTACTTCTACCGGCTCTAAAGCGTGCCTGTTCAATTCTCAACCTGTCTTCAATGCTTTCCTTCATCCCGTTCATTATAATTCGAGAAAAGAGGTCTTACAAGGAACCGATAGGAGGCGAACTCCTCTCCAATTGCTACAGTTCGTAAGATCGCCTTTCCTAGGTATACACACAATCTGGGCTTCTTTCCACGATTCGGGAAAAGTTTCATTCCTTCAGATGTAATTAAATAATTTGTGCAGCGTGTTTGCACTTGTATCGAGATCCACTTTAAAAAGTTCTGCAGTTAAATTATCATTTCCGCTTGCTTTCCCATTCCTTTGCATTTTTATAGCTTTTCTGATTTCTTCTTTTGTTATTTCATTTAAATCCAAGTCCGGTTCATCGATCTCCTCATCAAAAGGCGAATCAGTGTTCGAACCAGCCGAACCCTGATCCACATTAATCAATTTCTGCGATTAATTTTGTAAAAAATCAAAGTTTTTTTTTTTTTTTTAATTTGTTTTTAAAGGTTTGACATGCTCTAAACATTTGAGTCATTTATGAAATGCTTATCCAATGCACAGTTTTGTCAAATAGGTTATCCCAATTGCAAAAGGTATTACTTAAAAGTCGTATATTTAATAGAAAAAAATCCTTAGGGATTCTAACGACATGAAAACACAAAAAAACCATCATCGAGAAAAAGCAGTTTGAAGTTTTTCTTTTGCATAAGAGCACAAAGCGAGTATGGCCTAAAACCACTCATAACTTTTAAAATATTTGAACTAAAGCAACGAAACTTTTCCCCCCGAGTTGAGAATAGTTTTTAGTTTTGAAATAAGCAATAAAAATTTTCTGATCGTTTCATCATTTTTGAGGTACTGTGACCCCTTAAACTTCTTTTCTACCGGGTGTTCCGTTTTAACCTGCTATCCAGAAATGCTTTCAAAATAACTACCAAAAATATCTACTGTATTTTACATAAAATAACACCTTCATATTTTTATAAAATGCTAGAGTAAAATGAAAATTGAAATATTTTATCCCATGGTTTCAGTTTCATGCATTTTTACACTAGAGCAAAGTATAATTTTAAAAAAGAATCCATTTTCAATAGAAAAAGTATTTGTATGGAGATTAAAGATTAAAAATCTTATCATGAGCCTGAGGCCAGAATCTATTTCAAGTTCTTGCTGTTTGGCTGTTCCGGTAGAAAAACATGCTAAACTTGACTCTTTGGGAACAGCGACAAAAGAAATCTAATCGCCGGATTGCAATGAAACTTTTTACTATATCAGATGAATGTGTAAAAAACAACGTGCATGAAGTAAATTGCTGCTGAGTTACCTACATTTATCACAAAATGATATTAAAAAGTACTTTTTGTCAAATATGAAATATTTCTCTTAAACACATTCATGAAAAATCATCTAAACACAGAGATTCGAGATTTTTTTCTCTGAACCATAGAAACAATGTAGACGCATTGCAATTGAAATATTTTGTAAATATCATTAAAAAAATTTTCAATGCTCACGTGTTCTGAAACTTACTCGATTCTGTCCACTAATCTTATAGTTGCCTAAAGTGCCAATAGATGGCGTCAAAAACTCGAATAAGTAAGGATACGTGAAATTAAGGTCTATTTTATTAATAGCTCGGCTTTTTTCTCATTTTTATGCTAATAAATGATTCCATATGGACCATAAACTTTCTGTAACAAGTTTCATTCCTTCATATTCTTCATAAATCAGTCTAGATTTTTTTTTCTCTAAAACCAATTGTTCGTGATCGCGTGGAGATCCCGCCGGACAAATATCGCCATCAGTCAGTTTTGCAGATGAACTAGATTTTTGCGAAAAAGTGAGGCTTTCCATGTGTGTGCCCGAAGTGATGGCCAGTGGTATCGGATGTCAGTGCTTGTAGCTTGGGCTCGAGGCGGCAGTGATTGTAGTCAAGGAAAGAGAAAGGGGGGAGGGAGGACGTCCCCGTGTGTATTTTCCGTGTTATTAGAAACAGGTGGGTGAACTAGAATTGGAGGGTTGGCCTACGAGTGCTCGCCACACAATCTTTCCTAATCCGCAATGAATATCTTTCTAAATTGACGCAACAGAGATCATTAAAATTTCGTGATATTTTATTTCAACAACGATTTTAACTATTTTTCAAGAAGTAATTAATATTTTCTAATGTTAACGAAGGACAAAGATGATCTGAAAATAGTTCTTATTTAATTAAAAAAACCTTGCTCAATCCATTTGCGCAGGTGTGACATCTTTGTGCATATATTTGCCCTTTATAACAAAGAGCAAAGTATTATGTATGATAATATATGAACTTTCAAAAAAAAAAAAAAATGAACTTGAAAAGTAAAGATTTTTACATATTGTGTGCGTACGCGTAATAGGCTCAAATCATTACCTTGTAGACACGAAACTTTTTTAGAAAGTAGGTACTTCGTATATTATGTAACGTTTAATGGTTTTTATATTTGAATGTATCAAAATTTTAAGACAAAGCTTAAAATTCTGGGAATAAATTGCAAATACAAGCATAAAAATGTCAAATTTGTGCAAATGGATTAAGTAAATCTTCATCTCAATTTTATACTTTAAAGTTTTAGACTTGGAAAAGTAACAGATTAAGTAAACATGATATTGATAAGCGTTTATTTAAATTGCACAGGAAGTATTATAGTGTGATCCGCGAGTTACTGACCATCAGCCAGTAAGTTGAACTAAGTTGTAACAAAGGTTTTGATTTGACCATTATGAAGGTTACGTACGATATACTTACAGAGACATCTAGAAGTTTTCAAGGAAGTCACTTTTCTTACTGGTGCAAATTGTTATCAGATAAAATGTTGAATCACCTTTTTCTAGGTTAAATTTAATTTTACAGGTTCATTTACTGAGATATGCTGATCAATGCTTATTCTCAGTGAAGGAAAAAAAATGCATTTAATAACTATCCATTTATGCTGTTTGTTATTGAAGGTTGGTCGATTACATGCATTGATCTAAAATGCCTTCAACGCCAGTAATTAACAAACACGATCTACCTGTAGTAATGACATAGTTAAATGCTAGTTTTAAAGCTTTTTTCTTTATACAAAGTAATTACAAACATTTTTATGCTAAAGATATGAATGTGTATAGTACAACTTTTATTGAGAAAAAAAATATTTTAACCATTAATTGACTAGCTTGGTTAATTACTAATGCTCCAGATCAGCGGTTCCCAACCAGCATGTTGTGACTTCCAAGGGAGTCGCGAAGAATTTCTTATAAGAGAACACATTCAAAAACATATCATTAAACAGTTTAAAAACTAAAATATGTAGAGGAAAAAAATCATTTTAGCGAAGCATCAATACTTGAGCGTAGTGGCGAATTTAAAGAGCCTGATGATCCCTCAGCATTATTACATTTTGGTTTACGGACTTGCATCCCTACAAATTGCCGCGAAAGAGTCGAAAAAAACCTCACTATAACATTATCTAAAATTGTCTGAAAGTTCGTTTTTGGAACTTCAATATCGAATTTTTTTGTGAGACAGTCTCTTAACCCCAACCCTCATCCTGAAAGATGTCATGTAATTGCGTTTTCAGGACTTAATTTTGGAAATATTTCGAGAAGTTCCTAGAACCCTATCCCATTCCCTAAAAATAGCAAAGAAATGGATTTTTAAGCTTTCAATTTCGGAAATATTTCACAGGAGTGCCTTCTATTCCTTTTGCATAATTAAAGACCGTACAAACAATCCTTTTCAGGATTTAAATTTAAAAAAAAATTCCGGGTGAGGGTCTCCGATCGTTTCGCCTTGCCATCAAAGATAATCTACTATTCTATTTCTGAAACTTAAATTTCCAAAGTTTCCTTCATATTACCCCCAATCACTAAAACTTGATTAAAATACGTTTTGGTAACTTCAATTCCGGAAAAATTCCGGGGGAGAGGCTACCTATCCAAACATTTGCCTAATATTTAAAGGAACAAACAAAAAATACGAACAAAAAGACTAATTTTTTTTAAAAATATTTCTAAAATCCAGGGGGTTCCAATGGCCCCTCCTCACCCTGATTTCCCAAATGACGGACCTGAAATAAACTTTGAAACGAAATCCAGGAAGGATAGATCGTTTTATTGATTTTTAAAATATTTTTGGGGGAATACCCCATTGGATCTCTCTTTTTGCTACATATTTTCCTGGTTTTCACCTCTCTAGCCCTTCCGAAGAATGCTCGTAGTCATAGTATATATTCCATTCTCCTCCAAATAAAAATGATGACAATCAAATGACTACTCATCATCGAAGGGGGGGGGGAGTTCACTAATCTTGCTAAAACAAAAGGAAAAAAATCAGTATTTAGTTAAAATTTCATCACGTTTGGGAAGCAGAGAAGTGCTTGAACTAAATCCAATAAGTAACTTTTCTAACTTGGTTGTCCGTTTTCTGCTCAAGTCATTGTGGCAAAACAAGACGCATGTTTTATTCTGATCAACGTTTTGAATACAACCAACTTTAAACTATAATACTCAAAAATATACTGTCGTGAAATGTATGATAAATTTCCATTTTCCCCAATCAAAATTGAACATTTATATCTCTCATATACAGTCGGCTTCCGCTCCAAAGCGATTCAACTTACGCCAAATGCCTATAACGCGAGTTTTTCTCGAGTAACGAATGTTAGAGCTAACGCAAATTTCTCACCCACAACACGAAAACTTTTGGAAAGGAATCGTGGCGCAAAATGACGGCTTCGCTATTTACTACTAAATATTAGTTTCGTGAATATACTTTCATCCTTTTAGCATCACTAACTGCTCTAGTTCCCACCCAGCGCTAGTCAAAACATCGCTTTGTTAGTGTGTATAAATAACAACTCCACAATTTTCTTTTAATATTTTAAATTCTAAATATGAAAGGTGATGAAATATTCTGCACCAAAGCACGCTGTTTCATGCTATGTTTGTGAAGATAGAAAGAAAAAGTGAAAATTTGTGACAAGATAAGGAATTCTTGAACGCTTGAAACTCTAAAAAATGGTTCGAAGGCAGTGGCGGATTTACCAGGGGGGGGGGTGGAGACGACCGCCCCCTCCGTAACTGTCATTTTCGAAAACCAATAATATAGAATTAAAGGAATTACTAGCTTTTGCTATTAATTTCAATCAAGTACATTCCACAAATTTGCTTTAAATTAAGTTGAGACAGTGTAGTCGAAGATGGACAGCATTACCCACTTTTTAATTTGAAACCGAAGCTCGCCCCTCCCCTCTTTTTTGAACATTAATAATTTTTATATTTCTATATGTATCTTCCAACCTTTTTCTTCCATGGACTACACTATACTGGTATGATGATACATTTTGCTATGATTTAGAACAGTGGTTTCTAAACCTGGGGGTGATAGCCACCAAAAGGGAGATTTAACTCTTGAGGGGAGCGATAAGTTTGTGAGGGGCGATAGGGGGTGATTAAAATTTAAAATACAGGCTAAAAGTGGGCAATTGATTCCCTCCCCCCTACATAGTGGGTTGAGGGGAGAAATATGGCTTCCACGTTTTTCAACCGCCACCCCCTTGAAAAGAATGTAAATCCGCCACTGATCGAAGATAGCACAGCAATACTGTATAGTACTATTACAGTGTAGTGCTTTATTATTACTGCATACTGTATATGTACCGTACTGTTTTTTTTTTTTTTTTCATGTCTCTCTCTCCCATTGATAATTGATATTGTGCATCGTTTGAATACTGCTGTTTTTTTTAAAATACGGTAAAAATTCAGCTGTTTATGCAAGAAACGATAATATATTGTTAAGAAATGGTCTGGAACAGTTTAAAGGGTGTTTAAAAATGTCTTAAATAATTGGATAAGTTAATACAAAATTCGTATATTGTACACGTATATTTGTATATAACACACACACAAAATCAACTCCTTCAAAGTTTCAGTAACGATACTAAAGTTAGTTGAAATCTATGATCTAATAAACTTTAATTTTAAAAGCACCAGCTTTGATACGGTGCTCCAAAACTTGAATTTGTTTATATATATATATATATGTTTTTGTTTTTTTTAATTATAAAATGAGAAAAAGCTTATTGATGATCAATTGGGTGACGGAGAATTAAAAACAGCAACAATAGCGATAATAATAATGAACAGAAATTTAAAATTAACTTTAAATTTCTTTCTATTAGAATTATGTTGTCTGAAAATTAATTTTTTTTCTCTCTTTTTTCTTCAAGTCCTTATTCTATTATACCCTTCTCAAATAGTTTCAATTATGCGTGCTCAGTCATTTAAAACGAGGGGCATCATGACCGGATAATTGGACAGTTCGGGCAATTAGAGTTTGGATAACTGGAATCCTACTTTGATATAACACAAATGTAATGTATCTTCAAACTCAGAAACCTGTAATTCTGTTATGGGGGAAAAATTCACTTCAGAGAACTCATAATTTAAAAATATTGATTTTATTTTTAAAAAACCATTTTTTGTGAAGTTATTTCTGAAATTAGATTTTTTTGGAGTTTTAAATAATAAAAAATGTAATAAACATCCATGGAATGACACAACCAATGATTAAAAAAATTACAATAACGAAAATTTAAAAAGAATCGCCGTTTTTGGTTCTGGACCAGAAATGGCAGCCGGGGGGGGGGGGGATTTTGGAATGCCTCCCCTTTGTAAAATTTTTGTTTATACAATGTCTACAAGCATGCCGAGTTTCATAATTTTATCACAATTTGCAGTTTCTTCCCCCGTAGCCCCCCGACTATTTCCAAGTTAGGCGAAAACTAAGATCGATCTCGGGGGGGGGGGGGGGGCTGTTCCTCCTCCTCTTTGCACGACTGGGCCCTGTTAAATGCCGTAAAAAACTATGTTTTCTTCTTCAAAATTTTAAAAGATTCGTACCACCAAGTTTTCTCTAATTCCATGGTAATTTTTGTGGACCTTTGTCCATGAACAAAAGGTAAAATTCCTCGTAAAGATTAAAAAAATGTGACCTTTCAAACACAATTTTCTTTTAAACTGTCCAAGTCTGATTTAACAAACTTTCCAGTCTTTTCTATTACTATTTAGCAATTCTATAAATGCAGCATGAAGGAAACAAAGCTTCTAAAGATTAATATTTAAAAAAAAAAAAAAAATACATTAGATTGACAACTTTTATTAGTAGATTTAATAGCCAAAAAGAAGACATTTCTAAAATATGTTGCGATAAATTTACCGAAGTTTCCGCGGTTAAAAAGATGAACCCTTAGTATAACGAAATCATTTCTGATCTAAACTTCAAATCGAAGCAAAAATGCTCTCATCTCATTTCTCTGCAGCGGTTTTGTTTGCTTTTCCGATTCCTTCGCGCTGTCAATGCCTGAAGGCACTTGAGGGGTGTGTTTCGAACAATGAAAGACATTCCTCACTGACTCCTCTGAAGAACAATATCTCCTCCACACAAATTCCGGTTTGTCCCCTTTTCTGGATGTCGCGTAAATCCTGTCAGTTGTAAAACTAGTTTGCGGCTAAAACGTACAACGAGCATGATGCTTTCGTCACAACCAGGGTGCAACATTTTGCGCCATCTATTGGGTAAAGGAAGTTTTTTTCATAAAATGGGACAGTCTTAAGGAACCATACAGAAGATGAGATTGGAACTTATCGCCCATTAAGAAGAATGTAAGGAAGTTGAAGTAATAAAAACAAGGTATAATTAATTTTCTTTGCTATTCAAAAATAAAAGCAAATGTTATGCCGTGATACGCAAAAACACACGACGAAACCTCGATCAATTTGAAAAAAACTCACTCCGTGCACACATATAGGTTGCGTTCGACGAAACTCACCGGTCGACCGGTAACTAACTGGTTACTAACCGAATCGTTCTATGATCAACCGGTTACCACGGCGGTTACCATTCTAAGCAGTTGATTGCTTCATTAGAGCACGTGATCATTAGCTCTCACGTGATTAACTAACCGGTCGCTCTCGTCGAACGCAACCATAGTTGTAAACACTTGTTTCCTTCCAAAACTCAAAAGTAATGTAAGACACAAAACGCTGCGCTTCAAATCTTGGTGAATACTGGTCGTACTAATTTCAAATTTTTGGTGTTGTAATTATTTTTCAATGGATATTATTTCCCTAAATATTAGTTAGGGGACCAGGGGACGGTATAAAAAGTTAAATTTTGTATCTTTCGACTTATTTTTATTTTCACTTCAAACTTTCAATATCTTAACTCCTATCTCTAATCTTGAACATTTTTGCAATTGGAAGTATACATCTAGAACTAACACGGTTGCGAAAATAAAGGTCTTGCAGGTCAAAACAGAACACCGTGTATATAGCGGCTCTAGGCCGACGCATCAGCTTAAGTTTAGCCATTTCGGATCGGATTTTTCAGTTGCAAAGCAAGCATTACAGCAAAGTTACGGGTTTTGCCAAATTGGCCAACAATACTATTTTATTTAATTAACAATTCACGTGCCGCTCATAATTGCTCGCAATGAACAATCACCAAACGCGATAACTTGCCAGAAAAGACAACCACTAAAACACGCGCTCCGATCCAAAATGGCTGAATAACTTGCTTTTATGCGGCTTATAAACTCTTCTTTCTATGTATAAAAATGCAATCTTTTGGAAGTTTTTAACTAAGAAACGTTGGTAAAGAATGATGGACGAATCATTTTTTTTAATACGAAATACTCTCTTTATTATCAGAGCCTGATTGCCGCACGGGCACAGGTCCCTCCTCTTAGATTTCACGGGGGCCCAAAACACAAAATAACCCAAATGTTTATATGAGGCTGCAAAATTTTTTCAGAGCGATTATGCCAAAGATGTAGAGCCAGATTTCCCTAATGGATTTCAGTAACTTCATTGAAATGAAAGATGAAGCTACGGACATTTTGAAACAATCACTAGTTAATCCTCTCTTTAGGGTTTCCAAATGTTGAGACTATCATACGCATTTTTTTTAGTATTGCCAATATCCAATTGCACTGCTGAACGATGATTTTCATTGTTAAAAAGAATGAAATCTCCTTTGCGAGCTTTTTTGCAGCAAGGAAAGCTGTCATCCATGGGTGCCACTCTAAAAATTGGCCAGGACTGAAAAGCGCGTGGCTCCATTTCGCGACACCAAAACGTTAGCGCTTACTGTTTGATATTTTAAACCGCGACCTTCCTCGAATTTGCGCATGCGTCAGGTCGCTTCTGATTTTATCAAAATAGGGGAGATACTGATAAGAGAGATAACGAATGTGAGATGATTCATTTTTTATTTAATTTATTTTTCCTTTTTTGTTTGGTTTTGTTTCGTTTTGTTTTCCGTTGGATTCGTTTATTAAAGGTGTTGGTTTGAGTTGAGGCCTTTTTTTAAAAAAATTATTCCTCTTCCTTATCAGTAAGGAAGAAAAGCTGCCATGTTGCCTTTTCTTAATAAAGCTCTCACCCCTTTTTAAAACAGAACCGTTCAACGGTGCTAGTCGCGGCTTTCGAGGTCGGACAGTAGTTTGTTTGATGTTTTAGACATATATAATGCTAATTTTTGATGCTGTAACTACATAGGAAAACCAAATTGGAAGATTAAGTAAAAATTTAAAACCTAAAATAAAAAAAAATAACATATCATTGTCCAAGATTTTTTGGAGGTAAAAGCAGAAAAAGAACTTAATAATAAAATACACTGAAAAACTTACTATTTGCTACAGCAGAAAAAAAGTTTCAGATTTTATAGTTCATATTTCATACAAAAAAATAGTAATTAAGAAAAATTCAGGTATGAGATTCTTGGCTATAAGATGCATTGTGATAAAAACTTTAATAAAATTTTCCAGATTAAGATAAGAATGGTTGGAATCAACAGCTTGAGTGACTTATTTAATTATTTTTTGGAAAAAAAAAAAAACAGCTTATCTTTTTAACTTTAGCACATGGGCCAGTTTTTTGTCCTCAGAAGAATAAGACCTTTTTTGAGAGTGAGAGATTCAAAAGTAAAGATTTGTTTCATCTATAAAAATGATTTTAAACATGGAAAAAAAAATCCGATGTCCGAAATTTTTGAAAAGACGGAATTCCGTCCCTTGGACGGAAGTGTGGCAACCATGCTGTCATCCTTATCATTATTATGCTTAAATAATGATTTCAATAAGTAGAATGTTGTCATTGATATTTTTGCAAATGAAAAGACCAAGAAAAAATAACTCTTTATTTGATGATAAAACTTCCCCTTAGAAATTTGATCTCTTTTGCAAATCCCAAAACAACTCGTTTAGTCTGTATTTACAGTAAAAAGTTACATCATCGAAAACTTTAATACTTACGGTTTAAAATCACAGCTTATATAATTATAGTATACTATATCTCTTTTTTTTTTTAAATGTATATACTACAGTCAACCCTCGACAACTCGAAGTCCCAAGGGACCTGCTAAAAGTTCCTTGTGCTTGAGAAGTTCCCACAACATTCTCAAGAGTTTGGGACCCGATGGAAACTTTGAGTTATCTAGCTTCCACTGTATATTGTGATATGAGGCTCCACCAAATTTAGCACGCTGTGTGAATACGAAAGAATCGAAATATTTTATTGCTTCCTTATATAGAATGAGCGGGAATGGGTGGGTGTGCAAAAGGATTTTTGTGCTCCGTTTCTTCAAAAATCTTGGGCTCTAGGGGAGGGGGTCCTGAAATAGAAATTTGCCCTACGTCCAATATCAGAAAGATCGGGCTGTGTTTGTTGATAGTTTGATGTCGGCAAAATGACTTTTATGCCCTTATGCAGTAAACTTTGTACTTAAAATTTGGTATTTTCTCAAAGTCCAAGTCCCATTATCTGTGCCATTTGGCACTTGTCCCTTGCCGTAACACCAAAACTTACTATGTTTCTGAAACCGGTCATTTTTTACTGTTTGCATTCACATTTATTACTTGATATGTAGCTACACAATTATTTAGTTTCGTTGACCTTTTTAGTTTCCATTACTTGGAAAGAATTTTCATTTTGTGCAAGTCCTTCACGGAAATGTAAGAACCTTTTTTTAATTAATTTTCAATTTTCTGTGTTTTATCTACGATAAATCTTTACTTTTGATACTGAAACGAACATTGTTTATTTGTTTTTGTGGAATAAAACCCGCTGACAAAACTATTCTGAATGTACCATTTCGTCCCACGGAAAGGACTTTTAATGAGTGATATTCCCACCAATTTTTCTGAGGGTATACTGCCAGTAATCCATTACACACAATTTGTGTATGTGATCATATACATAGTATGTCATAATATGAAAGTTTATGAAGTTTCAGGGTGTACGCCGCGTCTAAAAAAATGTTTGAGAGTATATAGCGTATATGGAGATGGGAACACCACTGCTCTTAATATCAATTTGTGAGCAAAATTTTGAAAAGATCGTAAGGTATGACTTTTTCCCAGGACCCCAGATAAAACGACTTGCCGATCAGAGTTCATAGACGAATGAATGATGCCCTCAAAGATTCATCTTAATTCATAGGGTATAGCACTGTTCAGAATAAATTTAAAACCTTACTTATTTTATTTTTACTTCTGATTGTAAAATAAAATCAAAGGCTACAAAGTTAAAAAAGTGGATTCTTTTCATTTAAAAAAAACAAGTCTTCTATTTAGCATTTTTGTGCTTCACAGTAATGGTAAAAAAAGCTCTTTTTTATACGCACCGTCCGGTTTTTTAGTGCAAAACTAAAAGGAAAAGTATATGACTCAAATAAAAAAAAATTTTTTTCTATGGGGGCTTAAAAAAAACTGACACAGGTTTTACATGAAATGTCATGTTTTTTGTCACAGTGAATTTTCAAATTGATAGATAAACGAATAAAAACATTTGAGCTAAGTATAAACATAAACAATGTTGGAAAATGTAAATGACTGCTCAGATGTGAATGAACGTACATCGTTGCATTGTGTGGAGGCGAAAGGAAACCGCTTCCCAATGCATAAAAATGCGAGCCTATGGACGAAGAGACACCCGACAAACGCTCTCTTCTGTGCCGTCAAGTCTTCACAGCCATTTACCCACATTTTTGCATTGAACAGATTCTTCGCAGCTCCGAAAGTTTCCTTTTCGGCTAAATGGACGCATGCTTTTCAACATCATTGTTTACATACATTAGTACGATAACTAATGCATTAAATTATAAGCTCATTTTTTTTTGTCATTTCAGGCACTGCCCAATAATAAACAGACTTCGGTTGCAAAAGCTACAAGTACAAATACCCAAAATATAAAAGTAGTAATTTTAAATCTGTACCTCAGAGCAAGACCGACGTAAGTCCAAAAAATGCGATTTTCAATTTTTTTGGTGAATTGTACGCAGAAGCATATTTCAACACTTGGGGATCTGGCGATCTTTCTGCATTGGCGTCCATTTTTTGGCTCCAGTGCCAGAGGTATTTTACCAAAATAAAAACATTTACCCCAAAAATGGGACGGCCGAGACAGATTCCCAATTATCGAAATATTCCCCGATGACGCATCGAGCCATGTGAACGTCATTCTCAGTTTTTTAGCAGGGTCAATATTTTCGGCTCATTCTACTTCTTTCGTGCCAATAGGGTACACTAAAAGAGAATTTATCAATGGATAAAAAATTACTTTTATTACGTAGTTGATACACACAAAGCATTTTGCACACGATAGACAAAGCCATTTGAAACGTGTCTCAGAATAATTCTGGACAAGACAAACGGGTTTGTTTACGAAAACAGCAGATAAAGTTCAGTCAACTATCTCGGGCACATTCAAAAACAAAAGATTCATACAGTTCAAGTCCTGATCTTTATTTTCTTTTTCGCCGGGGACTAGAGCTCCGCGGCCCGGGCGAAGTGCCTCAGGTCGTCGTCCGCCAGGCACGCGAGGAGGACGTCGGTGCAGGTGGTGGGCAGGGGCGGGCAGAGGAGGGGGAAGCAGCGCAGGAAGCGGTCCTCCAGGGCCCTCCGCTCCCGGACCTCCCCCAGCCGGACGAGGAGGAGGTCGCCGAAGAGCGGGAAGTCCCGCGCCAGGAGGTCCCGGTCCGAGAGCCGCCGGATCGCCTCGTCGGAGAGGCGCCGGGCCAGGCGGGAGGGGTGTCGGCGGGCGAGGTCGCGGAGGGAGAGGCGGGACCCCTCCGTCAGGGCCACCCTCATCTCGGCCTCGCACTCGGAGAGCAGCCGGACGCCGCGCTCCTCGTCATTCTTCGGGAGTTCCATCTCCTCCCAATGTATCTCGATGAACCACCAGGCGTAGGTTGCCAGGAGCACTCTCGCCACATCGTTGTGCCCTTCCGCTAGGGCATAAGCCAGGGGACAGTGTCCAACTTCGTCTTTATACTTCAAACGCGCACCCCTCGACAGCAAAGATTGAACTATCCGCGGGAAACCTCTACTCGCAGCTAGGTGGAGGGGGGTGCGGCCCGAACGGTCCGGCCCGTCGCATTCAGGGACCTCCAGCAGCGCCTTCGCCGCGGCCTCCTTCCCCCAGAACACGGCGTAATGGAGGGGCGTCCATCCATCTCTGTCTTTCGCACATGCGTCTGCACCCCCCGCGAGCAGGATACGGATGACATTCACGAACCCCATCTCGGCAGCGAGATACAGAGGGGCTTGCATGCTGTTATCCGCATCCGTGACGCAGTCAGCCTCCGCCAGCAGCTCCGCCGCGGCCTCCTTGTCTGACGCCAGAGCCAGGTGGAGGGGCGTCATTCCAAACATATCCCTCGCCCTCGTGTTCCATCCTCCTTCCAGCAGCTCCCTGATCCTCTCCGTGTCTCCGTCCATTGCTGCACGATGCAACGCGGTCCGCCCGCACCTGTCCGTCTCCGACGCACCTCCGTCCTCCGGCCGGCGTCTCCTGTAAGAGAGAGAGAGAGAGAGAGATTCAGGTTCCGTTCAAACTGAAAGCGGAAGGGTTCTCGATCACTTTCCCACACATGAAATCTTTTTGAATGAAATCTGAACTAGAAAACCTCCAAAATAAATGAAAGATAATTATTAAATCTAAACATATTTAACTTGTTGCAGGTACGGGACATTTGGATTCAATGTCCTAAATTCCTACTTCATCATGAATTTTACTGGATTGGAGTTTGAGAGACAGCACACGATTTCCACCAAACTATATTTATTACTAGTGGTACCCGCACGGTTTTGCCCGTAATATAAAAATTGAAAGGTCCTTTGGTTCGCCTGTATATTTACAAAAAATGTATGGTGAATTTTCTCACCAATTGGCTCGTGCCCATGTGACGGTTCCACGTTATGCTAATTTCGTCAATGACTCGTCCATCTTCTGATAATTTTGTTCTTACAATTGGAAGAGGAAAAGAATCACATCGAATTTTCGAAAAAACCGCTTCGAGGTGCACACCCCCATGCTGCAAACTAATTTTGTGTCAAATGTCATGAAAATCGGCCTAACGGTCTAGGCGGTATGCAAGTCACAGGGATCCAAACATCCATACAGAAAGACTTTCAGCTTTATTATTAGTAAAGAAGAAAAGAAAAGAAGAAAGAGAAAGAGGTAAAGAAGAGAAGAAAGATAAAGAAGTAAAGAAGAGAAAGATAACTTTCAGAACAAATTCTTTCCCATTTTATTAAATTTCTGTGAAAAATGGGCTTAAAATTAGAATAGAAAAAGAACAAAATCGAATTTTCGAAACATCGCTTCGAGGTGCACACCCCCATGCTACAAACTAAGTTTGTGCCTTTCTACCCACTAGTGTTCGCCCAGTGGTCGAAATTCGACCCTATTCACAAATGAATATTTGAGAAACCTTGTATGGAATTCAACTATTCCCAACATTTTTATTTCTACTTTTACTCTGGTTTACTGCATGTCCGGAAACAGACAATTTTTATACGTACACACAATAATGAAAGGTAATTTTTCCCAATTTTGCTTTTTGTTCGTCAATCTCAAAATATATCGATGAGAGGGGATATTTCGGCAATGGGGTCGTTTCCGAAATTTTAAAGTGTTTTTTTTCTCAAAAAGCAAGTTTAGAAACATGTATTTTAACCATTTTTTAAATAATTTTTAAAAATTTAATATTTTTTAACACTTATTTTAGTCGGTGCGCAGATTGAAATTCAGATTTTACGCTTCTGCACATGACATCAAAGGCGATGAAATGCCATTCACTGATGCCATTAGCGCACGGCGCAAATGATCATAGCGTGGAAAGGCGGTCGACAGCAGAGCGTAAACATTTAGTACGGTAATGGAGTAGCGCGTCAAAGTACATCACTTGTAACGTCATAAAGATCACGCTTTATATCCAAAATCGAACGTTTGAAATATGAATAAAAAATAACCGTCGAGAAAACAAGTTTTTTTCTGGCCCCATGTTATTTCGTTTACTTATTCTATCAATTTCAGAGACTAAAAGTAGTACTCTTGACTGAAGAAAACAGCCCCATTGAGAAGTGGTCGTCCAATTCCTGGCTTGATTCATTTTATTTTGGATACCATGTTGCTTTGTGCTAACCCTATGCAAATAGATTCTTCCTTACTCTTTACGTATGCAAAGGAAAAACATTTTTTGAGCTGGCATTGGAAACAAAAAAATGGACGCCAATGGGTAAAAATCGTCAATGATACAATTTTGGAAATATTCCCGTATGAAATGAAGCATCAAAACTCAGTTTATGCGAAAAACTTCTGTGTGAAAAATATTACTTATAAAACGTCTACTATTACTGAGTAAGTAGCTTCTTTGTCGTTAGAAATATAAATTTCCAAGTAACAAATGAATGAACTCTACTCGTGGCAACTGTCCATTCGAAAACACTGGACATGATAATAATAGTGCAATTTTATTTAAAAAAATCGCTTTTGTGATATGTTTACGGTTTAGGAAATAACTGACTAATGCACTTTAAAAATTTTTGACCCCTCTCCCCTTCGTCACAAAGTTTCACACTTCACCATGCTCCCTGTTCCCTTTGCCACATGTCATACTGTTTTTAATGAACTTTCTTATCAAAAAAAAAAGCTTGATGTCACATTTTCTCCATTGTATGTCCCTCTTGTCATTTATTTCCTCCCCCTTGTCACGAACGGTTAAAATTTAATGAACCCCACCTTAAACAGGGTCTTTATTCGCAGTCAGTTCTTTGCAAATAGACCTTTCTCTACTCTTTTTTTTACGAATGAAAAAGAAAAATATTTTTCGCGCTGGCATTTTGGCGCCAAAAATTTTACACCAATGGATAAAGTTCGCCCATTTCACGATTATGGAAGTCTTCCTGAATGAAATGAAACCGTAAAACTCCTTTTATACGTAAAACTTCTGTATAAGCAATATTCTTTGTAAAAGTAGGCATGGCCGTTGCCGTTAGCAATATAAAATTTTCAACAGTCAAATGAACGAATTCTACTCGCGGCAACAGAATTGTCCATGCGAAAGCATTGGACGTCGTAATAATACGCCAATTTCATCAAAAGTTTCACCTTGAGATTTGTTGGTGACGATAGCAAATGCAGTTATTATTTTGAGAAGATAATTTCGTCGAAACTGAAAGTCCTCCCTCCCTCACTCCGTAAATTGATTTATTTAAATATTTAAATCCCGAAAACATAATCAAAATGAAAATATTTTTAATGCCCATGGTTACTTAAAAAGCCTCAATAATTTAAAAAAAAAAAAAGAATTGCATTTCTTTACGGTCAAGCGCGAAATGGCAACGAATATTATTATCTAGTAATTTCATCACGCTAACTAAGTCGCGTGAAAAATCAAATAAAAATGAATTTTTGCTAACTTATAATTGCTTCTAGATCCTTTTCTAGTCACCTTGGCGGGTTTTCGTTTTTTTGCCGTAAACGGGGGGATAAACGTTTTTAGAAGTAGTTTTCACGAGCTTTCCAACCATACCAAGCTCAAAGCACTAAAATGCATTTTTCGTGTAGAAAAGTGGTTTAAAAAATGAATTAAAACTTAATGTTTCACGCTTCCAACAATGAATTTCAACAATGGAAAAGAGATAAAATTAAAATTTTTGAGTTTCGATAACTAAAAAACGGTTATAACGTTTTTCTAATGGATTTAGGTTGTGGGACCTTGGGCGCCCTGACAATATTTTCGTTAGGAGTATTTTTTAAAGACCTTTCCAACCATTAAAATTCGAAAATACTGGACCATCCGTTCGCGTAGAAAGAGCCAGTTAGGACGAAAAAGCGTTGTTTATTAATATCAGTTAATTAACGTTCGATTTCCAAAATTTGTTACTGATGACACTAAAACTCGGCAATAGCTACCGAACAAAGAAAGAATGAAGGAAATCGGTTCACAAACAGAGGAATCGGTACCGAAAGAAAACGGCTTGCCTATTAATATACAAAGATACCCCCTTTAAGTTTGCATTCGTCCTTCACGGCTTATGAGAACTAAAAGGTGGGGGAACGTTATTGGGGTTGGAAAATACGTCACATGTACGAGTGGCAGTGGCGTGAGTACATACCGCAAGGCCCCACAATCCGGGGGCCCCGGAGTCGCAAGGGGCCCAAAAATTTTTGAATTTTGTTTTCATTCTATTTTATTAAATTTTTCCGTGAATCAAACTTGGTTTGAAAAGCTTAAACATAAGAGCGTTATAAAAAGTTAAGGAATTCATTAAATTTATGATCCTTAGGGACACAGTGAGGCACCTAGAATCCCAGAACCTATTGATTTAGGACCTCCGATTAAGATATCGGGGGCCCTTGGCCAAACGCATTTTCGGGGCCCTCATGTAGCCAAATATTACAAATTTTTGCCATTTTGGGCCCCTAAATAGCAGGGGCTCTAGGTCACTGCCTAGTGGGCCTATTCAGTAAGTAGGCCCCGAGAAGAGAGAAGGGGGCCCACGATCCAACTTCCAAGCGCAAAAACCAAACCTTGGCTCGGTACAAAGTACCACATGCCCTCCCTAGACCATCACCTGCCACGGAAAGAAGGGAAAATTCCTGAATGAAGAGGAAAGGAAGGAAACAGTCCTGACCGTACCAAAGCCAGTTAAAAGAAGTTTTTGTGTAGGATCTATCTTTAAGGGGTGGAAGGGGGCGAATGGGAAGAGGTCTGAAAAATTTTTGAGCTTTGTTTTCATTCAATTTTATTAAATTTTTCTAAAAATCAAAGTTTTAAGTGCTTATATTGATTCTGGGCCTCTGAGCCTATTGGTCTACCCCCCCCCCCCCCCCCCCGAGTAAGATATGAGAGGTCGTTGGCCAAACACTTTCTCCGGGCCCTCTTATAGCCATACGTTGCAATTTTTGCCACTTGCTAAAACAGTTTTCGCCATTTGGGGGCCCCCCGAATGGCCAGGGTTGTAGGTCATGGCCCAGCTGGCCTATTTAGTCAAGAGGGTCCCTGACATTAGAAGGGGAAACCGAATTAACTTTTGACCTCCCAACTTACAGAAAAGAAATGGAATAGCTACTTTGTTTTAAGATTACTTTTTTTGCAGGCAACTGTTAATATATTACCAAGTTTTCTCTTTTTTTTTTCCTCAAAACAAATGAAAGATACGGACTTTACCAAGAAAGTGAGAAGGAAGAGATCCTCTAAATAATTTCCTTTAATTCACCAAAAACAGCCTATTGTGTTTTTAAACTTCAATTTCGGAAACATTCCCGAAGAGAGTCCAGAAAAACCTCTTTCTTCGTAATATGTTAAAAAATTGCTTAAAAGTACTTTTTTGGAACTTCCATTTTGAAAAATTCCGGGGCAAAGTTCCGAAACCTTCCCAAAAATTTGTGATTTTTAAACTTTGATTTTCAAAAAAACTGGAGCAGTCCCGGAACCTTATCTCTTATCGTCAGCTCATCAAAGGTGGCCTACAACTGTGTTTCAGGAGTTTCAGGAATTCGGAAAATTTCCGGGGGAGAGCCTCCGAACCATCCAATCTTTTTTGAATTACCGAAGATCATCTAAAATTGCGTTTCGGGAATATAAATTCGGAAAATTTCCGGGGGAGAGCCTCCGAACCCTCAATTCTTTTTGAATTACCGAAGATGATCTAAAATTGCGTTTCGGGAACTTCAACATCAAAACAGTTTTCCGGAAGTCTCATCTTTGAACAACTTCCCCTTACACCTTACATAAAATCCTATAAACGCATTTGTGGACCACTTTGGATGAAGTTAGGGGAAGGGATGAGGGGGTTTGGAACTTTTCCTTATAAATCAAAGTTGCAAAAAGGCAATGTACGAATGGCTTACAATCGCATTTTTAAAACTTCAATTTCGCAAAATTTAGAAAGAAGGCCAACAAAATCGAAAAATTGTGCTTCAAATATACAGTAATACGATTTTTAGTAGGGGACCTTAAAATCAGATTTGCTGGGGATCAGAAAATTTGAAGGTACACAACTAACCAGTGGCGTGGCTAACCGATGGTTTTTTTAAATTAGGTGGGGGGATTCGGCGGGCATTTAATTTTTCACTTTATATATACATAATAGCTGTAGCTTCACGGCGATACCCGTGCAAAGAATTTAAAGCTTAAACTAATGCTCCATAACATTAAACTATGTCAACAGTTGCTCCGAAGCATAAAATAATCCCCCAATTGTGTTATTTAACTTCACTAGAAAGTCGCCCGTCATGGTATGGGGGGTGGAAATTTGCTTCCACGTACATTTGAGAGCAGCGATTGCCTTGTTTGGGGATATTTTGGTACTTTTAAGTTTTAACCCAAACTCCAGTGGATTAACCCTTAACTCTGGCAGATAGCAGATAATGAGGATAGACAATGATGCAGTGGCTAATAAACAACAATTTTTTATTTTATTTTACAAAATGATGTTTCCGTGTTTCACTTTTAAAAACGTAGCACTTCAGCGACTATTCATTTTGAACAAGGAACATATTAAAAGCCTGAATATTCACCGTGGGGTGCAAAAATGTCAGTTTATGATTTGACTTATAAGAAAACCCTTAAATATTCAAATGGAAAGCAAAAATGAAATTGACACAAGAATGGCATCGACAGGGAGTGGAGATGAAGCACTAAATGACAAGTTGGATTGAGGAAAGCCTTCGAAATTTCTAAACCATCTGATGATTAAACTAATTAATCCATTAGAATGGGGCATATTAATTGACAAAAAATTCAATTTTTCTATTTCCCCCCAAATTTCCCCAGAATTTTTTTTTTTTGCTTTATCCATCAGTTTAAAATTACCAATTTTTACATCTCCAAATGTGACACAATAGGGAAGACTTTCCTTCCTGTTCTGAATGAACGACAGCACAATGTCACTTCATCCACGGATAACTTACTTGGGAGGTTCTCCTTCGCCATCTCGGGATTGACGCTTGGACGTCGATGGCAGCTCCCCATCTGCTCCTCGGCCACTCCCCTGGAACAGAGAGAACACAGGGTTCTTAGGATGGACAGCAAATCAGGCAAAGCATCTACCAGTGTGTATTTTACCTTACGTGGACCATTTCGAGCTTTGAGATCAATAATCCTAAATTTTATGAATTCACCCCTTATAGTTATAACGCTATTAAGATCTGAAAAGTGTCCTTTTTACGCTGACAGACTGTGACTCATGGCGCGATTTTGAAATGTCTCCTCAAATAAATCGAAACAAAACTGTTTTGTCAAACGCTGCAAACACAAGGTTGCTAATGTTTAAACTTAAATGTGTAATTTTTAAACAGAACGGGACTTGTAGCAATACTTAAAGTTCCATTAAAGTGAAAAATGATCCGTCAAGTAATTTAATTCACAAATATTAAGCTTGAATTCGCCACCTTGAGATGATTATAAGACGAAGAGTCGAAACATTGAGTTCCCTATTTTTTTTAAAGTTGTCCCTAAATTTGTGCACTGCAAAAAAAAAAATAAATAAATAAATAAAGACCGTTAAGGCAAAATAAAGACTATAGCTTTTGATCAGCTTTCAAAAAACAAATGATCCCAACAAAACAGACACACGAACAATTTTTTACTTTCTTTCGTAATGTATTAAAGTTCATCCTTTCATCACACAAAATTCAAGTGTTCCTAAATTTACATGATTTAACTGTTCAAGATGGATATTATTCATACTGGTAAGTGCTTTTTTCCCTAATTTAATGACTCTATCTGATAATTAAACAATATGAAAATCTTTTTGAATATAAACAGAGGAGTTTTTGCACATTGAAAACCTTTCAAGTGATGGTAATGGTTTTACTCGTTTGCACCCGGGCCAAATTTTCTGCGTATAATGTCTGCACTTTTCCTTTTATTAATAAGGGGTATTATAGTCAGCACACTTGAGTACAACATATTTTTTTTCTCTACAATTACTTCTTTCGAGTAGGGATATTTTTGAAGAATGATTGAAGCATTCAAAGCTTTGGGTAAAAAAAAATACGTTGTACTTGAGTGTGCTGACTATAATACGTCTTATTATTAATGGGAAAGCTGTAGCTACTATCTACAGAAAATTTAGCACGGGTACAAATGGGTACAAGTCATTACCATCACTTGAAAGTTTTGAAACAGGCAAAATATCCTTCGTTCATCTTTAAAAAAATTTTTAACATTGTTTAACTATCGGATAGATTAATTAAATCAGGAAAGAAAAGCACTTACTAGTGTAAATTATATCCATCTTGAACAATAAAATCATATGAAATTAGGAACACTTTAATTTTGTGTGATGAAATGATGTCTGAAACTCAACTGATTTATTCTGCTACAAACGGATACGTACCTTTGAACCTTATTACTAGACAAAAACAAATGACTAAGCATCATGTTTTGGTTTACTGTTTGCATCATCCCAATACCAAAGTTGAGAACTTCGAACATGACTTTTGTCCACCCAGCCAGCACTAATCGAAGCACTGTGATTGTTAGCGTCCTCGAGAGAACAATGGACGGTTTGTTGTCGGAAGAGAACCAGAAGCCCTTTTGAATCTTTCGAATCTGTATTGCATGTAAATTGTAAATAGCACTTCCTTTAGCTCTTAATCAGAGTATTAAAACTGAACCACCCCAAACGCGTTGATTAGTCTCGACAGTATCCGAGAATCGGAAGGAATTCGAGGGGGCCTGCTAACAGAGGAGGAGAAGGGAGAAAGAGAAGAAGAAAGGAAATGGGATGAAGTTTAAAAAAAAAAAAAACTTAATGAGAGGAGCAGACACTGCGCAAGTTAGCATAAGAGCTCTTTACCAATAAAGGGTAGGTATCACATAAACAAAAAACTTCCTCCAGAAACTCATGATCACTGTTCACATTTCGCAAACTAAGCCTTTCTAAACTGGACTTCGGTCATGAATCACAAGTTGCATTGGACCACATAAAGACATTCACAAATAACAATCAGTACCTGCTGTTCCTTGCCAGTCTCCCCTTTTTGGAGGCCTGCATTCGAGGCCTGGGATCGTAATTTTGCCTCCGATTCCCCGCATCTGGGGCAGGGGATTTCAAGGTCAGGCTGGGCCTGAAAGAGATTTGCAAAGAATCAGAACGAAATATGGAACACACAACAGAATTCATGGCTGCACCCCCATCACTGCTATCAATCAAAGAAAGTTAAACACTTAAGTTGCGTTCTTTGAAAGTATATAAAATAGCTACGTTTAATCCAACTTCTGAACAGGAATAAACATAATGAACTGAATTAAAACAATGACCAACCTTTGAAGATTTATAAATGGCATCAGCACCATGGGTCGATACAGAGACAAATTGGGTTCGTTTTGCGGAACCCTTCACAAAATTTGAAATAGTAAGAGCGGCCTCTTCAGGAAATAAAATGCCTCAAAACGAGAGCCAAATTTAGCTCTATGCCACCCCAAGACGTGGATTTTAAATCTGTCCCCCCCCCCCCCCCACTGAAAAGGGAGAAAAACTTCCTTGATTCAAAATCGAGGAGTTTGCAGTATTTATAAAAAATTAAAAGATATTCCAATGTCCAGCAGGGGGTCTAAAAATTACAATTTTGAAAATTGCATTTTTTTATTTATCTTTTGAAAAATGGCTTACAAGTTTAATTAAAATATCAAGTTCAAAAATTATTAGTGAACACATTTTCGCATCAACATTTGGAAACGAATAACCTCAAAGGTGGTACATTAAAAAAAAAGTAACTTAAACTAGTATAAATCCATATCTTTGAGTACTATGTGGGATGCTTAAATATTGCAGGAGACCAAACATTTTTATTTAATTCTAATTACGTACTTTTGGCTGTTTGTATTTTTCAGCTCTAGAATTTCTTAAAATTTACCTTACATAAAAAAAAAAAAAAATGCAGAAAAAAATCAGTTAGTTAATATTATAAGTTTTAGACTCAATGTCAGATACCTAAATGTTTTTTAATTTAAATAAATGTTTTTTGGGTACAACTATATGTCGAATTTCTAAAGAAAGTTTTGTTCTGATTCGGACAATGGTACAAGTGCTGGTTCACACTTTAAGATGCAAATCGGCAATGGTCCCCGTTGTTCAAATTATATTCTATTTTTATATTTCTTTTGACGTAAAAGGGAAAATATAAGAGGGAGTGCGACTCGAATCAAAGTTGCCATGCACCGGCAACTTTGCTATCTACGACGTGTGCCTCTATTCCAAATAATAGATCCATTTTTTAGACAGTATTATCAATTGAAAATCTTATTTTCTGTCTTTTTTGAGTCATGTCACTATTTTTCTTCTAACAACAAAATATTTTTTTGGCTTTCAATTTAAAGAAAAGTTACTTGTAAGAAAAAACCAAACTTTATTAAATTTAAAAAATGTTTCCATATTTTGTGTTTGTGATCATTTTCATGAGTTGCAATATTTTGAACTAAAAATGTTACTTACAAAGCTTAAATTTCTTGACATAATGGAAATTCATTTCTGCAATTGGATTATCAGTTCTTCAAAATATCGGGATAATAAGAAAACTGCTGGATATAAGTCCCATTCAAATAAACATATATGCTACACATTAACCCAGCAGGTTTCAGTAGGTGGGACCAACCAGGGAGGACTTTTCAGGGTTGGGCACAATTGCCCCCTCCCCCCCCAATAAGGATCAGGAATGTCATTTTTGCCACTCCTCAAACAAGTTGTGTGGTCGCGAGTGAAGTCGAGTCTGTTCACGAGCAGGACACCTGACCCTCCCCCATCATACCCACGATGCCAGAGAGTGGAATCGGGAGAATCCTTACCTTGCCGAGAGCCCTTCCCAGTTCCTCCATCTCGAGCGCAGTCTTCTCGGAGAGTGCTCGTAGCTCGGCCTAAGAGAAAGGAGATGGAATTAAAAGACGGGGAAAACACATTCGGAGCGAAACACCGAAGATTGATTTCATGCGAATGCACCGCCACATTGTACGCAATTTTGATTCAGTTAGGAATTTGCTTCTCCCATCTAACGACCTCTATAAAACTCACTTTAAAAAAAAAATTATTTACCGAAAAAAGTAAAATTAGTGATTTCATTTTAATTTTTTTAAAAATCATTCACACGCATTGGACAACGCACAATAATGAATTGACATAACTGGCAGACAAAATTCAAAAAAAAAAAAAAAAAACAGCTTTAATTTAATTTTTCCGTGGTCATTCTCTTAAATAAAATTTCCGCATACTTTATTTCGTAAACTGTAAAGCTAGCACATATCACACCTAGTACAAAACCACCACAATTGCAAAAACTACTTTTCGAGAAAAATCAATTGAAATGTGATGCGCCTTAGCTTCAATTCTTATAGTAACACACTGACACATCTCAAAAATAAGGCCAAAAGTTTTGCACTAGGCAAATGCACCTGGCTATATATGTAATTCAAAATCGACATTTTTCGACTTGTGGCGGCGTCGTATTAGGCGTGCGATATACTGTTACGTGAAATTTCATTTCAAAAAAATTTAAAAAATAAAAAACACATACACAATGTGTCATTTTCTTCCGAGTCATAACGAGAACTGGCCGAGTGTCATAACAGTTGCAGGAGGACGGACATAAAATCAATTCTCTGATGAAAGTTAAATCCTATTAAGCATAAAAGGACACATATGTCAGAAATGTTAAAGCCTAACTATAGTGAATGCCTTAAAACGAGTTCAAAGCAACACCAGTTCTATTTCTGATGCTACAGCATGGTAGAAAAATTACCAATTTACGTTTGGAAAAAAAAAAGCATTATTGTCCTATCCTTAAGAGTAAACCTTGACTTGTGATAATTCTTGAGTACTTTTATTGAATTAACAACTGAAGACATTTGGCAGGTTGAACTACGGCAACTTGCTTTTTACTACAGAGCTTTTTTTTTTTCTAAGTTCACCAAAAGGTCTTAGGGTCCTTTCGGCTTACATAAATGCAAATTCAGTTATAATAATCTTCCAAAAGAAAAACTTTGTTTTGTAATTTCACCCAGTCCTAAGTTCACTAACCTTTTAGGTAGAGAATAATATTGTATCTTGAATTTTATTTTGTTGTTATAAAAGTAATTTCTCTTTCTTACCAAAAATATCTTTTGATTATATTTATTTTTAATGTTCCTAGAATTCCCTTTTTACTGCAATAAGTAATTTTACAATAATGATTGATCCATTTATGAGTTGAATGAAAAATGAGTACAAATGCTTTATAAAAAAGCAAAAAAAATTAAAAATAATAAACAAATAAAAAATGAATGCTGTTAAGAAAATGTTGGAAATAGCTTTTTCAAGACCAGTCATCAATGTATGAAAAAAAAAAGACCCTCAACCCACACAACAAAACAATTCCAATTCTTTAATCGCAACTGTATGACACTTTTTTTTCTCATTTAATTCAAATCATTTCAAACTGCACAGGAGACTCACTGCTGGGAGAACTTCAAAACATTTTATTATTTCAAAAGTAGTTAAAACAGGGTTGCCACAGGAATATGCAATAAAAAAAGGTAGCAGGACACTCTCAAAAAGGTAGCACTCGTGCGGTGAGAAAGCATCTAATAAGTACGTTGTAAAAATTTGACATTTTTCTTTTTTTTTTAATTTAAAACGAATGAAAATACAAAAAAGAAGCGTTTTTGTCCCTCAAATTTTAGAACTAATTTCACTAAAATAATCAGAATTTAAAAACTTTTATTTTAGACTGAACTATTTTAGTATGTTTGGCAGCAAGCTACTGCCCTTAAGCCAGAGCTAAGGCAGAAAAAACTACGTGCAAAAGACAAGGCGCGATTTTGAAATGCTATCCCATCCGGAGACCGCAGTCTCGTTCTTGTCGGAACTCATCGGTCGGGAACAGGGAATGATCCAGTCGGAGCCGGATGAAGACTAGAAGACATCCGAGACTCGAACGGCGGCAGGATGTTGCTTCATCGTCACACTAGGGTCTCATTAACGAAGAATAGGTTCATATGAACAAAAGAAAAGAGTCCAGATCATGGTCGTGCCCAAGTCCACCCCATCGGCAGGGGCAGAAATGTAGAAAAAGGAGGAACTGGTCCTTTGGACGGGCGATTACGAGATTTCGACAAAAACTCCGATGGGTCCCTTCATCTTCGCGCCCTGGTTTCAAAGAGTGAAAAAGTGAAGAGCAAATGACAAAAACACGAGAGCAAAATGATGAAAAGTGAAGTCGATCGGTGGTTTTCAACAGACACGAGCGGGGAAGAGAAGGATACAACGGGCGTCTTTTTCTGCTTAGAGTCGTCGAAATCTCATCTGTGATCGGGAGGAATTCGGTAGGGTCGCAAGAACAAAGGTTGTAGAAATGTCTTCTCCCATCTTTTCTCACAAAGAAAACCTAAGCGTTTTAAATGAAGGCAAGTTTCCTACGAATTACATGAGGCTTTCGGAATCAAAACGGGAGCAAGTCTTTGCCTGACCACTAAAGTTTAAATTCTGTTAGTCCTATGACGTCTTTGATGACTCAGACCGGCGACCAGCGTCCATTTTCATCCCGGATTGAGAAATATTCCAACCGATGGTTTCTTTCCTTTTTAAATATTTTTCTAGTCTCTTAATGCAATAAAAAAAATGGAAGATGAACCCAGTACACTTCCTGCATTTCAAGTATAAGTAGACACGCAGCCCCAGACATTTTCGTAAATACTGTTTCTGACTAAGAATAATGGTTTGCAATTCAAATTATTCTCATAATCGCATGTGTAAAAAAATAATATGCATACAGTATAAGGTAAATAATGAGGAATACGTTTTATTTAAAAAAGATCTTTTATATTTTTGTAGACAAAAAAAATTAACTTAAAGACCCTGCAACGATGCACCTCAGCCTTCTCAAAGTACTCGGGCAGAACAGATACGTGAGCACATGTTCAGCTAAAGGGAAAACGAGCAGATAAAAAGTTTCACTCACAATTTTCTGGGCAAGTCTTGACACAGCACTGACAGCTTCTTCAGCCTGAAAAGAAAGATGGAGCAGGTTAGCATCGGTGGGCTTGAATGAGAAACGAATCCAATGGGCCGCATCGCAGTTTGCGATTCGAAACCTCTGGAAGACGGTGCAATATCGTAGATTGCATCGAAACTTTTGTGATGCAAAAAATAAACAACCGATTGCTTTTGGAATGAGAAAGACAAAACTAGATGGAGATAGATGCAGTGAGCTTGATTTTAGATGACCATTTTTATTAAACAGGGAGCAGATAGTTTTCATTCTTGTAATGCTATACATTTAATTTCTGAAAGTGTCCTATCCTAAATATTCCTGCATTTGTAGAACCACTCATTTGCACCACTTCTTTTATTTTGTAAAAGAAAAGTGATAATAACTGAAGTCATTGTTGAAAACGTTTTACACCTTGTTTGTTTACTTGTTAAAAATGTAATGTACCAAATGTCGTGAAACTGCTCCTCAATTTTACAGAATGCCGCTCAAAGTCAAAATTTGAAAAAAGTTGAGCAGTATTGCTCCTCAACTTTTTTTCCACACTGCAAAGGAACCTAGATTTCGACACCAAAATTTTCCCCGACGCTTCTCGATGTAAGGAAATTTTCAGGGATTGACCCAATTTTTTATCTTTTGGTTGCATTTTGTGAGAAAAGGAAATTTTGTGCACGTTTTTCTTTCGGTGAGAAAAAACAACAACTAATTTTTGGGCATTTTTCAAAAAAAAAAAAAAAAAAAAAAAATGCTGTTGGATCGTATACGGCTTATTTTAATTGTCACAACTCTAATCTGAAATCCCTTCCATCTGAAAAACCCTCACTCGGAATGACTTGAAAGCCGGAGGTTTTCTTTCAACCGCAGTGATGGAGCTCAAAAGTGATGAAAGAACTGTTTTTACAAGCAAAATTTTGTAAAAGGTTTAGTTTTGAGAATTTAAAAGTGGCCGCTGGTACAATACAGAATTTTATGAAGAGTCGGCAAGGCCAAGGCAAACCCAATCTGTGTCTTGATCTGTTAAAAAAATAGTTTTTCTTGTTCTTGGAGACAACTCCTAAAGTTTTTAAAATGTTTTAAAAGTAATGGAAATTACATTTTCGATTCGAACTCTGCGAAAAAGTCATCCTGTCAGCTAGCCTGCACGCAAAATCAAGGTTGGCAAAAACCCGTTTTTTTTTTTTTTTTTTTTTAAAGCCCATGGACCCAGGTTTTTTTTAAATAAAATCCCTTCAAAAAAAACTATAGCTGGGTTTTTAAAAAGAAATGTGGGGTTTTTTTTTTCTTTTTTTCCGGAAAAATGTGGTGTACTTGTACATGTTTGAGCCTAAGTATATGGACAAAGCAAAAAAATTGTCTTGGGGGAAAAAAAGTTGGAAAACTAGTTAAAATTCAGCATTTTCTGAAGAAAAGTATAAAAGATGACAAAACGAAGAATGGTGAGGTTTCAGATTTTTTAATTTCCATGATTACCAACAGTTAAGGCAAAGTTACTTCTCGAGTGATAAAATCTATTGTTTGTTTTTAATTGCTACATTTTTTTTTTTTTTTTTTTGCATTTTACTTTATTGTACAGTGAAATCCCGTTACAACGAATACCGATACAACGAAATATCCGTTACAACGAACAAAACGTTCGGTCCCGTTTAAAACCCCATTAAGATAATGTAAAAAAAATCTTGTTATAGCAAAAAGAATTTTTACAAAAATCCGTTACAACGAAAGGTTTTTCTTGGCGTCAGTTTGAATATTTTTCATTTAATGCTGTTTTTGGAAATAAAAAAACAACTTTCGTTAGTCGTAACGTGAAAACTCCGTTTGTACTTCTGAAACAGAGCCATTCAAGGTGGAAATCCACTCATGCTGAAAC
This sequence comes from Uloborus diversus, assembly GCF_026930045.1. NCBI lineage: Eukaryota > Metazoa > Arthropoda > Arachnida > Araneae > Uloboridae > Uloborus > Uloborus diversus. The sequence continues at coordinate 9,724,633 of NC_072733.1, read as the reverse complement.
GTAAGCCAAACAAAAGCCAGTGTCTAGCCATGCGCTATTGTATGGTACCCCACGAATTTGTCAGGGGGGAATCCGCAAGATTTCAACTTTCTTGTGGCCAGTGACTCACGTCTGTAATATGCGAAGAGAGAAATCGGACAAAGTGGCTCCTGATTCGTCAGCGCGATGAGAAGACAAGCATACGTCATTCTTATTGCCAACGGGTGGTCTAGTTTAGAATCACTAAAATTCTGACCAAGGGTCACGGAGTGTTTTTTTGGTGAAAATGGCGACTCTCAAAAGAAAGCAGTTTTCTCTTAAAGAAAAGATGGCTATTATCATAGAAATGGATAATGGATTAAAGAAATCGGAGGCAGCGAAAAAGTACGGCATATCCCCGTCGACTTTATCTACGTTTTTAAAAGATCGAAAGAAAATTGAAGCACAACTGCAATCATCGTTGCTTGGACCGAGTCGGAAGCGAATGCGGCCAGCTCGATTTCAAGATGTTGACTCTGCTGTGTTTCAGTGGTTCCTGGATGCGCAACATTCCCATCAACGGCCCACTGCTACGAGAGAAAGCTTGCCATTTTGCAGCAATGCTTGAAGTGGAAAATTTTCAAGGAAGCATTGGTTGGTTGAATCGCTTCAGAGACAGATATGGTGTAGTTGCGAAAGTAATTTGCGGAGAAGCAAGTGATGCACCTGCCCAATCAATAAGTGAATGGAGGTCTGGCGAAATAGCCGCTTTAATAGAAAACTACAGTCCAGACAATGCAGATGAAGCTGGTATCTTTTATCAGCTTGAGCCGCAAAAATAATGGACATTCAAAGCAGATAAATGTGTCGGCGGTAAATCTTCGAAGCAAAGATTAACGGCTCTCTTCTGCTGTAATGAATCGGGAACGGAGAAACGAAAAATTTTAATCATCGGTAAGTCAGCAAAGCCTCGATGTTTTAAAAACTGTCATTCTTTACCTTGCGAATACAGGGCAAATAAGAAATCTTGGATGACGCAAAGCCTTTTTAATGATTGGTTGCTTAACTTCGACAAGGATATGAAAAAACAAAACAGAAAAGTACTCCTTCTTATCGATAATTGCACCGCCCACAATGATCTTCCTAATTTAGATTTTGTTCGTGCGGAGTACTTCCCGCCTAACTGCACCTCCGTTCTTCAACCACTTGATCAAGGCATTATCAGAGCTGTCAAGGCTCGCTACCGATCACTTTTGTTAAGGCACATTCCTTTGGGCATCGAAAATGACAGTGGAAGAAAGCCGAACGTCAAAGAAGCCATGGAGATGATTGCTGGATCGCGGAACGAAATTAGCGAAAATACAATTGTCAATTGTTGGCGTCATGCGCAGCTATGCGAGGGAGATAAGAATTCCGTAGAAGCTGACTAATCCGATTTAAAGGATCTATGGAGTACTGTCAAGGCTCGTCCTTCTGTCCCCGATGACGTCCGACTGGATGATTTTATAACAGCAGATGATGGTTTAATGACCTGTGCCGAAATTACTGACCAGGAAATCGTCGATTCCATTAAAAACTCTAAATTAAATGGGGAACTAAGTGAAGAAAGTGCAGGGGTCGATCCAGGTTTTATTTTTTGGGTCCCCATTTTGTGAAAAGGCAAAATATTTTTGTGAAATTTCGTTATTTTTGTGAAAAAGCAAAATATTTTTGTGAATTTTCTTTATTTTTGTAAAAAAGACCTTCTCGTGATTTTTTTCTTGGAAAAGATTACATTAAAGCATTTTTTGCTGTCGTATCGTTATAGAAAAGCCCTAGACAGGTTTCAGGGGTGATTGCAAGTTCTTGAAGAATACCTGAAAGCTGTCAAGAGAAAATGCGCTGGGGGAGGGGGGAAGTAAGACCCTTAACATTTTATTCGTAATTTGACACATACATTACATTTATTGCTTTTTACAAATATACATATGCAAGGCACACTTTCTTAAGGTGAAAGTCTCACAACAGATTTCCTGTTTGCCCCTCTCAAATACTTTAAGAGCAATGAAAATTGCACATGCTGCTGAACGTAATGATAACTCCTAATAAATACAATATGAACAGACTCAAAGATATCACATATTTCTTAACACAGAAGTGAAATACTCATTAAAGATTCCATGTATGTGTTTGAAAAACTTAAAAGTAATTAAAACACAAAATAATACTGCACCAGCATTCAGCGTTTAATTTTTTGACTTTTGACGTTCTTACAGAGTAGGTATTTCGTTTAAAACTTTGCAATTTAATGATGTTAATAAATATATAAGAAATTTGTTTGTTTGCCTCTTAACAAGGTACAGTAAACATCAAAAATGCGAAAAATTCGTTTACCATGGCCGATGTAAGGAAATTAAGATCTTCAAAACAAATAAAAATATAAAAACAGCATGTAAATATGTTTATTTTAAGTAAAGTTATTTTAGAATTGGATTTTGAAACTCAACACAAATTAATACTAAATATATATTGCGTAATCAAAGTAAAATTTCCTGAAAACAAGCTACCAATCACAAGTTTCCCTCTCCCGTCCCCCTTCTGACGCTCTCAAGCAAAAACACCTCACGCAGCAAGCAAAAAGATAAGATGGGGGAAGGTGGAAGAGACTCCCGCGTAGATGCGTACACATTTGCGGTTAAAAAATATTGTAAAAAGGTTGCCTTTTTATAAATTTTTGTGAAGGGGCTGCTTTTACGACGCGGAATATTGTGAATGGGGCCGCTTTTGCGATGGGGAATTTTGTGAATGGGGCCGCTTTTGCGACGCAGAATTTTGTGAAAGGGGCCGCTTTTGCCATGCGGATTTTTGTGAAGGGGCTGCAAAGCAACCCCAATTTGGCGCTGGATCGACCCCTGAAGTGAGAATGAAGATACAGCGTGTGCTGACCCAAACGTCACCGCAACTCAGGCTATTGAATTCCTTTCAAAAGTAAAGCAATTTGTTTCGTCTCAGAGCGATGTACCCGACTCAATTGTTTCCCACATTCATAAACTGGAATCTTTTGTAGTGTCCTCGGACGAAATCTCTCGTGCAAAAAAAAATAACAGATTTTTTGTAAAGACAACCGATAAATAAAAGGTCAGTGTTAAGAAATATTTTACTCTTTGTTTTTTCAGAATAAATAATGTGTTTGATAAAATTTGCGATCGTTAGTTACGATAAATATTGCAGATTTAATTATATTAGAGTACAGAGTTGCAAAACTAACACTTTTACAAAAATAAAGAAAATTTTAAGTAAATTCCGTTACAACGAATATTTCGTTACAAAGAAATATTTTGTCGGTCCCTCGGAGATCGTTGTAACGGGATTTCACTGTATTTCATTTTGTTAAGCAAAACTACTGTAGAACCTCAAGTAGTTTAAATTCCTTTTTACTGCATTCCAGCTTAATCAAGACATTTCTTTGAATTTTATGTTGTCTGTTTTTCTATTTCTGTGTACAGAGTAAGAAATATTAAACCTTTTTGTAAGATAATGAAAATTCTGTTCATCCTAATTGTTTTCTGTCCAACCGCTGGTAAAACCTGTTAATTTGTAAAAAATATACCTGGTTTATTCGAGATTTGTAACGTGTTGGTTTGCAGAAAATAATTCATATGAAAGCCTTTTAGCCGGAGTAGTTTCCTCTGTACAATCTACAAATATTGAGAAAATCCGACGTGACAGGACTTAGTCAAGATAATTTGAGTTATTTATTGACCAGTTAAAGAAAAAAGTTAAGTGTATTTATTTAAAATCTTTGAAGTAATTTTTAATGCCATTAAGAGTTAAGAAATACTACTAAAGTTCAAAATTTATTTTTTCTGTTTATTGTCTGTGGTGAAAAACAAATAAAAAAGAAGTTTAAATTGTGAAAGTATTTAAATTAAATAATTTTTTAAAAATCTTCTCAGAAAAATTTTAAAAAAACCCCAAAAGTGGACTAAATAATGTTTTTTTTAAAAAAAAAACCCATTGGGTCCAACCTGGGCAACCCTGCACGAAATCCCCCGTTGCGAAAGTCTATGATTCATGTTATTTTCCTACCGCAATGGTGCGGCGCAATGAGCCGAAGTTGAGTAACACTTGGCTGATGCACGGCGAAAATAATTCCAAGAAGAGTTCATTTCAAACTTTATCACATTATTCTGTCTAGCTGAGAACATTGAGAGCCTCTCCCCAAGATGAAAATACCCCCCCCCCTGAAAATTTCATTCGCATAGCCTTCATTAAGCTCTACAAAACAGTATTTCAAAACATTAGGTTGTGTTCAATTTAGTTTTTCTTTGAAACAGAAATAGTCAAAGAAAAATACTCGAACTTACAGAGTTCATCTTGTCAAGTTCTTAATTTCCTTCTATTCAAGTGAATCCTGCAATTAAAACCAAAAGATACAAAACAACATTCAAACATAGTCCTCATTACAGACATTAAAAAATTAATTTATCACAATTCAAACATTTTAATTCCTTAGAATGTTTCAAAATCATCAAAAGAGTCAAGGATTTAAATAAGCAATCGTCAACACCCCCCCCTCCCCCCGGAAATCCCGCCTTCATTACTTTTTCTAACTGATTCTGAAAAGTGAAAACAGGGTTGGGTTTTGGACTGTCCAAAACTGGTTCAGGACAGGACAGGTGGTTTTTATTGTCAAAAGTGTCTGAAACTGTCTAAAACTATGCTAAAGCTAAAGGGGTGTAATCTATCAATTCTTGAGTATTTACTGCAACAGTCATAAGGCATAAATATAGATATTAATGAGGTTTAAGTAATGAATATTTGATAATATTTTTCTGAAATGTTCATTTAAAAAACATTTTACTTAAAAAAATTGCCAATAACTGTTACATAAAAACTTCCTTGTGTAACAGTTGGTAGAGTTGTGTAAGAGACACCGACAATTCTGATGAAACCAGATAGGATGAGGAAAGGATGACTCATGGACAGAATTCTTCATTTCCTCTTGAAAAAGTTCTTTAATTTTAGATCAAAAACCCTATTAAGTTCAAATGAACGTAGACAACGAATGACCTCATGGTGTATGTTCATAACCTTTCACCACTGCCTCGGAAATACACCAACTGCTCATAAATTTCACTCCGATAACACCTCCCTATTCACGGGCCCCACAGCAACATCAGTTTTTTATTTTGCCGAGAATTCTTATTATTTAAATCCAAACGTACAACAGTCAGTTATTATTGGACCCTTGTCTGTTACTGGTGCCATTACCCCATTTGCTAAAAAATGGGAAATGAGGAGTTTTATGGAAAAGTCGGGTAATATTGGAAATGTCTGTTTCTGGACCCTGGTCTGTTACTGGTGCATGGGCGCCCATATGCAAAACTGTAAGGGGGGGGGGGCTCAGATATTTTAACCATGGTTTAGCAGGATATTTTAACCATGAAAACCAATTTCAGGACAGATTAGAATCATTCAACTGGACATTTTTAATTACTTATTCATTTAATGGCTGAAGAAGAAATATTTTTACATGTTTGCAAAGAAAAAATACTAAAAACAAGGAAGTTCAAATTTTTAGGAGGGGGGCTCGAACCCCCCCCCCCTTGCCCCCTATAGGGGCGCCCTTGTACTGGTGCCCTCACCTTATTCGCTAAAAAATGAGAAATGAACAATTTTATGGAAAAGTCGGGTAATATTGAAAATGTCTGTATCTGGACCCTGGTCTGTTACCCCAGTTTCTCAAAAAATAGTTTCATCCATTTTGGACACTATTGTTTTGAACAAGATGGTAAAAACCTTGCCAACTCTGCTTTCATTTAAAAACATGCATAAACATAGGAAAGTTCAGTTACTATTATCAAAAAAATAAATAAACTCATGCATATACCACTTGAAATTTTAATCAAGAATTCAACTTCTGTGTAACCGGATTAAAATCAGCTGCATAAACAAGTTGAATGCTCTCATTGAATAAATGTTTAATTTAAAACATGAAATGAACATACATTTTATTCAGATTTTAATGTTTTCTCGCAGAATCCAATTTTTCCAAAATATAGCTTTGGACACTTTCGGACAGGAGGGTAAAAACCGGGGTTTTTACCTTCCCACTCTACATCACTGATGGCGTGTATTAAAAATAGTTTGAATAAAGTTTCATCAAGAAGTACCGGGGAGCAAATGCAAATGAGCAAGGCAACAGAAAACAATATTTTGATTTCTTTTTGCTGTTTAATGTGAAAACTGTTTCTATACTTGCCACGTTATCACTTAAACAGCAATAAAACAAATAAATAACATCATATTCTTAATAACTTCTCGGTTTATTCTTGAAAACATCCCTCCTGCTTCCTTTTTTTTTCATTTCGGATATGACTAACCTAGATCGAGATTTTGAAATCCTGAAGTAAATCACTGAATTGCTTATACTTCTCCAATCATGACATTGAAAAGAAAGATTCTTTGGTTCACGATATGTTTCTTTCATTATTTCATCAAGTCTTTCAATAAAAAATATCATAAACTGTGTAATACATATGTATGTTTCAGTTTTACCAATTATTTTATATTTAGATTTAAAAAAAATTTCCATTCACTTCCTGTATTTTTTTGTAACATACCCAGTTTTAGGGTATTTACCCAGGCCTTGGGTAAATACCCAAAAAATATTTACCTACCCACTGGGTATTTACCCAATCCACATCACCAGATCCATGGCACAGAAAACGAATGGTACAACCTCGAAGTCACATTTACCAGCAATAAGTAACAGAGTAAGCGAATACGGTCGGACGCCGATTTAACGAACCCCTTTTTAACGAATTCCCCATTTTAGCGAATTTTTCTCATTCCCCGATTTACACGAAGGTGAGAACCCCTATTTACTGAATAACAAACCCCGAATCAACGAATTATTTTAACAGCTGGAAAAAGTTTTGTTTTGTTGATTTGAGTTTAAAATATTGGAATGTTTTTCAAATGATATATCCATCTCGTGCAAAGCAGAAAATACTTTTGTTAAGACGACGGGCAAGTGGGCTTCAATGAATAGCTATTCTGTTGCAGAAAGCGAGAATGAAACTCTCATCAAAACTTTCTTTTTGCTTCACATGGAATGGAAACCGTAAAAATATATCTCATGCAGTTCGCTGTAATTGACACAGTATTTTCTTTTCTCCATAAAGTCGAAGGAGAACTATTTCGAGTCTAGTACTGAGGAAATTGTGAAATTGTAAGAATCTATTACTCAGTACAATAAAAATTCAAATTAACAAGCGTGAAATAAGTGGCGGAATCGTGAGTAAAAAGGGTACACTTTCTAATTATGGATATTTTTGTGCAGTTGCTCATTGGGGCTTTCAGATAAAATAAGTGCAATTTTTTTTAAAGAATATCGCACCCCGATGTTATGAATAACCCCGATTTAACGAAAAAAAGTTTTGGTCCCGATGAATTCGCCGAATCGGGGTCCGACTGTAATAAAAATGGCGTCACTTGTTCTGATATTTCATTTCAAAGTAAACGAGACACGGAAGGGACGGAAATCATGAGTCAAGTCACTTTTGCAAAAGAGGAAAATAAATTTTATACTCCTATGAAAGAAGACGGATTAAAACCGTACCTTTGGAACTCTTGAATTCGAACCTGGTGGCTTTCTAGAGAGAACGCAAGATACACTATTATATTATATTAGGTGGTGCGGGAAAAAGAGAGAAAGGAGATTTTTGCAATTGGCTTCTCCTCTCTAACAATTATGGAACCAGAGCTTTTTTTTTTTTTTTTTTCAACAGTGTCCACACTGAACGCATGAAATCAATTTTTACCACAGGCTAAAAAGAAACTGCAATCATTGTTCAAACAAACCACAATAAAAAAATCAAGTTAACGCCAGTGCTTCATATTGGAGAGGAAGAGCCCCCTGAAAAAACCTCTCTACTTTACCTCCGCACTGGAATTCTGTTTCTGTGCAGCATAAAACAAAAGGGGGCCGTGGTAGCCCGATCGGTAGAGTGTCGGATTCGGGGCCGGAGGGTCCTGGGTTCGAACCTCGATGGTCGAAGACCCACCGTCGTCATTAAAGGGGACTGGGCGACGTTAAATAGGCACGTGGTCTCAATGTCCTCCAAGTGAAACGATACCTCTGGGGATGCTAGCACCAGGTTGCTATTAGCTCCTGGGCTAGTTCTAAATTCTCAATAACTGTTCGATCCGGTGATGGTGCTGCCATCTATCGGTATATAAAATAATGAAGGCAAGGCACTTAGTATGCAGTCCTCGATATAAATACAGTTGTAGTCAGTTGTGACTCTGAATAGTAATAGTAATAAAACAAAAGCGTTTAATAAAGGTTTATGCAGCAGAGGCCTCGATCACCGAAGAAAGAGTAACTAGATCAAAAATAGTTTGTTTTCATAAAGTAGATATAATGTGAATTCGTTTGCATTCTGTGAAATTCATATAGGCGCGACACATGAGTTTCGGTTTTTTCGTGTTCCCCGCGTTGATCTGAGTAAGTGAAGTTTGGAAAAATATCATATTGTAATGAAACTTTAAATGCCGGTGAATGATATGAGCTTTTTTTTTTTCTTTTTTTGTTTGTTTTTGTCCTTTGCTATTACTGTCTTTTTATTTACTTGAAGGATTATTGCAAGAGGATTTTCCCTTTTAAATTTTTCGGACCTTTTGATTTTCACTCGGATAATTTTCAATTTTAATCGCACTTTTTTTCTTGTTTGATGACTTGTTATGTATAGAGAAGCAAAAAAGGTTCCTTTGGCCAAACAATAAATAAAATGAAAAGTTGGTCATTGTCAGGATTAAAAGTGGAACCCATAACGAGATAATATCTAGCCCCCCCCCTCCCCCCCAATTAGTTTCCTATTCCACTGATCGAAAAAAATATGCGAACGCTCAAAACTTCTCTCGGGAGAAAATTCCTTCAATATGGAATGCGCTCATCGGTAATCGATCTCCTAATTTGTCGTGTGCAAAAACAAAAGCAGAGAATATTCTTTCGACATTTGAGAATGTGAGACACTGAGGTAAAAGAAGACTGTGGATAATGAAAAAAAAATCTATCTGTCTCAAGACAAAAAACGTTTTTGCTGAGGAATAGTAAAATTAATGAATTAATTTCGTTGAAAAACTCAAAATCAATATCAACGCCTGGCTGTTTTTGTCAATGTTTTCCCCAATATTCTTCAGTGGAAAAATTGAATTTTTGAGCAGTTTAATTTGAAATGTTCAAACATGATAGCAATAATTGCAGAAAAATGGTTACAGAGTTAAATATGCCTCTTGATTTTTCATTTCGGAAAACATTTTGAAACAGCCTGCTTCGGAAGTACTTCTCGAAAACGATGAAATACCGATCGGAGGAGAGACGGACTCCATAAGTTTGATTGATTTTCGAGTGATTCTGTTTCACTTCTCTCAAGAAATCCAAATTTTAAGATCTGAGACTGCCGTAAAATACAAGATGAAAAAATATTTGAAATGAAAGATCTCTCGCGATCTCTGAATTTCGAAAGGTCATAGGACTCTTGCACTGTTAGCTAAGAGGTTTGACCTCGGAATGGCAGATTTGCGTGGGCCGTAAAGTGCAGTTTTTGAAGCCAACCATAAACATTTTGTTAAATGATTAGAAAAAAACAACTACAGGGTTACCACTATAGGGTTTAAACCCTGGGTTCATAAAAATGAAGATAAACTGTCCGAGTTTCTTTTCACTCACAAATATTCGATGTGCACGCCGTTTGTAATGTGGCACACATCAAACATGCATTTTTTTTTCTTTGCAAAAATGTAAAAACATTTCTTTTGCCGCCAATGATTAACTTATTAAAAACGTCAAACTTCAATAACTCTTATCTGCACTGAAGTCAGTTTCTACGGGGAAAATATCTGAGACCCCCTCCCCTCCCCCAGTTAAAATTTTGCGTAAGGGCGCCAAGGCACACATGGAGCAATTGTGAGTGAAAAAAAAAGTTTCACAGTAAATCTTTATTTTTATGTATCATGCATATAGTGCTAAGCGTAATAGTTTATGAAATATACATTTTTAAAACGGGGATATTCTTTTATAGGCCAGTGGTTGGGGAGTGAAAAAAGGTCGAATACGGAAGTCATTGGCGGAAAGCTGGAAATTGCTTTAATCTATGCCGTATGGGTCTGGGACAGGGTTGCCAGACGTCCCGGATTTCAAGGGACAGTCCCGTATTTTGAAAAATTGTCCCGCGTCCCGGGGAACATCCATACGGGACGGCTAAAGTCCCGTATTCTGGATGATAACAATATTTTATAGAACGCGACATTATTTTAAGATAAAAAATAAACTAAAACAAAAAATGTGAAATAATGAGCAATAAGAAAATCATGTGACTGCAAACGCAAAAATTATTTTCCTTTCGATTTCGTTTGTATGTTTTTGTTTTGGCGGCAGACCATGAGGAACCGAATGGTTGCTTCCAGGGGAGGGTACAGAAATAATATTTGGAGGGGTCCCGGAAATTGCAAAGCCCCCCCCCCCCATAAAACGTTTCAAAACAAAGTTTTCATGACTTTATTTTTAAATGTTTTTTAGGATCCCTTGAGGGCAAGTAATCTCTTTAAGTACATAAACGTTATGCACTAATATACTTTGAATGCGGACGTAAAATATGTTTAATTTATATTTTAACTATAAAATACGAAGTAATTAAGAAAATCATAGCTTCATAACGTATAAGTTTTATTTAAGAATTCGGAAATTATTTCTTTTGCGAATTTCAAAGCATCAGATGCTCATTTATTCTTTAAGCAATGATACAGTTGAGGTAACATTTTAGTACAACATGACACTTTTCAATTAATAATATGGTTTTGCCAAGAAACTACCATATGGTTTCCTATCATTTTGTATTTTTTATAATCTGAAAAAAGAAATCCATTATTTCACAAATTACTTCCTGAATTAAAGTGACTTTCTAGGTAAGTCTACACACTTTTTTTTAAATGTTAATAATTATTGATTATATCAAAGATGAATTAATGGACGAATCCCGATATTACATTCCCTTAAGTTCAAAACCAATGAGTTAAACGCATTCTGCTGCTCTGGTCTCTGACTCCAGTATTACTTCTTCAGCAACCAGAAATGTTTTATTCAAATAAGCTTTGTGTTCTTTTTAAAAAACTAAAAAAATTCTTTATGTTATAAGAAATCAACTAAAAATAATGCTTGAAGTAGTGAAATTAATTGATAGCTTTGGGAGGGGCCTGCCCCCCCCCCCCTAAAATCCGCTACTGGTTGCTTCTTCTTTGCTCATAAATCTCTGCGTATGCGTCGGCAATCGCAATGAAAACGATTTTTATACTAAAAGGCGACATTTTGTGAGGTTTAATGCTTTGTTGCGAATGAATTTTTCAGATTTATCATGAATAGACGTCTCAAAAATCCCCTCCCCCCCCCCTTTTCTGTAATAGAAACCCTGTCCCGTATTTACTGTTCCTAATTCTGGCAACCCTGGTCTGGGATGACCATACTTAGTCTGACTAATAATAGGAACTGGAAACACTGCAGGGTTACCATATTTGGCAACTTATCGCTCAGTTGAAAGATTCTAATTATTCACTTCAAAGATGTGGATAAAGACAGAACAAGCACTTAACTTGGTCACAGTTAAAAATGGTATAAGTGGAAATTCTTCACATTAATAATATTTTTTAAATTAGTATTTTTCACAAACGTAAAAAAAGTCTTGAAAAAATCGTAAACAAGAGTAAACATCGCATAATTTAATTAAATTATTTTTTTTTTACGTTTTATGTCAATTTATTTTTGGTGTTTTCTGTGATTTGATTGTACAGATCAAGCAGGTCATTCGCAGTGTCTTTTTTTCTTAAAAATCAGATAATGACAATTAAAATAATAATAATGAACAAGAAACAGAGAAAAATTGGTAAAATTTTAATTAATGCTTCCATGAGCATCGTCAGAAGAGTAGGGAGAGAATCGAATGCTCCAAACTCACTTCATATAGGGACTCTATAGATGGGAATGCGGCCCTGTGCCCCCAATTTTTAGGGCTCATGTGCTCACGATGATGATATGTCGCGAGAAATGAAGGTTGAATGCTTAATTATTTGGCCTCCAGAATAATCTAAACTACTTGAGAATATAAAATTATCCTAATTTTAAATTTTTATTTAAAAAAAAATCACTTGCGCACAAATGAGTGTTGAAAAATACCTTTAATTGCTCCCCCCCCCCAAAAAAAGAAGAAAAATTAATTTGAATTTTGACATCTTGAATTCAAATTATGTTTTTCGCAATCACGAGTGTGTGTATGTAGGCGTGTGTGCTTGTGTGTAGGGGTATGTGTTTGTGTGTACGGGTTATGTGTATGTGTGTGTAGGCATGTGTGTTTGTGTCTGTGGGGGGGGGGTGTATGTGTGTGTAGGCATATGTGTTTGTGTCTGTGTGCAGGCATGAATGTGTGGGTAGTTGATGTTTTTGTGTGTGTATGTGTGGGTATCTGTATGTATGCGTGTGTGTATGTGTTTGTGTAGGTCTGTGATGTGTTTGTGTGTGTGTAGTTGTGTATGTATGTGCGTGTGTGTAGGACATGGATGCAACCTGGAGACGGCTTTCGCTGGAGGTGCAGCATCGTGAGGAGCCTGTCGACGGTGATGGTGCGGAGGGTGGTGGTGGGAAAAATCAAAGGAACATCAAAAACAGTCAAGTGAGAACAATAAGCCATCGTGATTGCTCAAAAAAAAAAAAAAAAAAACACAAGCACACACACACACATATATACTGACGTCCCGTCTCTAAAAAACAAGAAGCAGGATATTTTGAAAACGCAGGGCTCCTGAAACTGAATGCAAAAAATACATTTTATGCTATTTTGTTTTTACTGTGATATGGAATATACTAGTCTAGGTTCGGGGTAAGGCCTCAATTCTAATTTAAAAAGTGATATAAGAGATAGTGGCTTGGCTAGAAAAAATTGCACTAAGTCTTTAGAAATTGTATTAATGCGTAAATACCCGTCGATAATGAGAAAAAACACGATGCAGACTGCGCCCAGGCCCGTGTCCAGATTTTCATAAAGGGAGGGGTTTTAATCTTACCTGTGTGTGTGGGGGGGGGGATTCAACTCCTCACAACCTTTAGTTTTACGACAAATTGTCAATCCCAGTATGGCGTTTATATACCTGTAAGTATTGCTGCCCCCTCCCCTTCCCCTAGAAGGATAATTCTGGCAGGTAACCAAAGTATTCCTTCATTTTACAGGTTCACTTTAACCAAACCTTGTTTGTTTCTTTTGAATTAAACCTGTTTACTATGCGGTTTATTGCAACAAGAATTAAAAACTCCCCACAAATTATTTTATTATGTAGAATGTACAGTAGACCCTCGTTTTACGCGGGTTTATTTTACGCGGTTTCAGTTATACGCGGTTTAAGATTTGACACCTTTATTTTATTTTACGCGGATGAGTTTCGGTTTTACGCGGATGCGGCTATGCAAACAGATAAAATTTTTCCCTCTTTCAAAATCCAAACTCCTAAACATTGCAGATTACGTGTAATCAACTGCATTTTGGCGTGCTAATAATCGAGCTTGGGCCGCTGGAGACATTTTATAAGATTGGTTCCAGAGCTCTTTCCAGAAGTAAAGTTATTAAACTCACACAGTTCAGAACTCACTGGAAAAAGAGCTTTAAGGAGTGAAAGTAGGTCAAAATCAACGAGGATACCGACGTCGGTGACACACAACCAAAAACGTTCACATTGAATTTTTTGAGCCATTCCTAGACAATAGAATTGATTTTTCTGATTGTTTAGTGAAGGAAAATTCTATCTTGGAAATGACGCAAGTGATCATGGATGCGTTAATGCTCTGCAAAGAATTACAGGGAAAAATTCTTGATGACTGCCAAAAACAATCATAGCCAGCTCATCTTTATAAACAGGACACTAAATTAATCATGCATGTTGTGTATAAAAGTCGATATAAGTATACATTAAATTATTATATAATTAGTCATCACTAGAATGAAGTATTTTGTTATCTAGCGAAACAAACCCCTATTTTAACAATTAGGTCTCAATTAACGCGGCATTTCCGTGGAACGCAACCCCCACGTAAAACGGTCTACTGTACATCAGATTTTACGTTCTGAAATAATGCTTAATACCTGCTTACTTGTAAACTAAACAAGAACGAGCTTTTTGTAGATTTAAATTACATTACTAAACACACTCGCCAATACATTTTCATAGCTCAACATATGCCAAATTCATCATTACCTCCTTACAATAAGCAATATTAATGCTTTGTATTGGTAGTTCATTCAGCGGTTCTACCACCACAGTTTTTCAAAAATATTATTTCAGTCGGTAAAGCTTTAACAATTGTTAATTACATAACATTTGAATGGAATGTAAAACTTTTCAAGTCAAAAAAGAAGAAAGAAATGTAAGCGTTTAGGGTTTAGGTCCAACTGAGTTGAATAAGAGAAAAAAAATACAGAATTACTGAGTTAAATTACAGAAAAACTTCAGAGAGAAAGGGGAAAAAAAAGCGCTAAACGCAGATTTTCACATTAAAATTAATTTTAAGTCAATCACTTTCTTCATTTGACACATATTTGTTTCCCCAATGGGAGGGGTTTAACCCCTAAAACACTCCCCTTGGACACGGCTCTGACTGCGCCATTGAGATTTTTAGAAGTTTTGGACAATTTGTGGATGCTCTGTAGCATCTGAAGGGGTACGTCATCATTCTTAATGGACATCTTTGAAAAAAAAAAAAATAATAATAATAAATAAAAATTGCAAACAAGTGCAGGAACTGGACTGCCGTGCGCTGGAATTGAGAACAAAACAGAATATAAAAACAGAAAATGAATACATTTAGAAAATAAAAGTTTTTTAAATTCCGTTTATGTAGGTCGCAAAAAAAGGTAATTTTTCTCTCTCTATTCAAGGAATATGGTCAGTAAGATGGTCTGAAGAAAATCTGTAAAACTTCACTGCATTTTTGGGGAAATAAATGGACTAAAATGAAGAAAATTGAAATGTTTTAAGTTTATACTCGTGTATGAAAAGCTTTCGTTTTTTTGATCGCGGTTTTTCAAAAGGTTTCGATTTCATGATTGCGATTTTTGGTAATTATTGGTATACCTAATTTTTCACTTAATTTCAGGCAATGCCTGATTACTGAATAGGTCAACTAGGCTGTGGCCCCAAACGGCTTTTTTTTTTTTCAAACTGATTTCGTCAATGGCTAAAATTGTAAGAGTTGACTACACACGGCTCCCTGATGTCTTAACCAGGCCCTAATTTTGGGGAAAAAAATAGATGGTTTGACCAGCTGTGGTTTTAGATTTAGGGCCCGTCAGAATACAAAGTTGGAGGCCCTCTCTAAAACAAAACTATATGTAAAACATAGTGCACTTATCATGTGCACTTTTGTGCGTCATTCGGATCCCCTTTACAGTTGCGACATATGGTAAATTCGCCACTGGGTTTGACTTTAGATGAATTTGATCTGCTCTATGTTTTTCAGATATACATTTTCTTAGCTGGTATACACCACTTGGACTATATTTTGGTTTATACACCACATTATTTTATTAGATTGGTTTATATACCACATGGTGTGAATCATGACATGGTTTGTTTATATATGTACAGCGCTGTACTAGTGGAAACTGAAGGTAGTTTGTAGAAAATTTAAAAAAAAAAAGTGTGTAAACGCTAAAATTTGAAATGAAGATGAAGGGTAATTTAGGTCAAAATAATGGAAATTGGAATTAAGAATTTTCGTAAATCATCCCATTTACTAAGGTTAGATGCACACTAGTCTATGAACTAATGACGAACTTCCCCATAAACGTCCCTATTAAATATTTTCTTTATGTCATGGAATTTTTTGAGATTTTTTGTTTAAGTTTCTTTACTTTATGATATTAAAAAAAAAAAAGTCTTCAATTGTTCACATGAGCCCCTATAATAACTCTGCTCACTATCAAATTTCAAAATTTTGCACCATGTCTGTTTATTGGATAGACAAGAAAAAAAAATTATAAGACTACACAAAAAATAAGTTTTTTTAAAATTGTTCACAAAAAAAAAAAAAAAAAAATCAATTTGAATTCTGAAATTTTGAATTCAAATTATGTTTTTCGCAATCACGAACTGAGACAGGACCCTACTCAGGGGCGGATCTAGAGGGGGGCCATGGGGGCCATGGCCCCTCCCAAAGCCTTGTGATTGTAGGAATTTTTTTAATTAATATAACTAGGAGGATGACCCCCTTTTCCCATGCCCTTTCACAAATGCCTTGAAATGTAACAAAAAATTGCGTTTTAAGTCTTTTATTTGGAAAAAATGTCATCGGAAACTAGCTTATCCAGCCCGTATGACTTAACTTGCTTAAAAGCAATTGAAATGAATTTTTTTGGGACTTCAATTACAAACGAGTTTTGATAGGACCCCCTCCCTCCCTAGTTTATATCGTGATGATAGCTTTAAAAAGGAGTTTTTTTGAAGGAGCTCACGAATCTTCCATCCCTTTCTAAAATATGCATAAATATAGTTAAAAATCTAATTTTTAGAGCCTCAAAGGCAAAATATTTTCAGGAAGGAAGGATTCTAAGCATCTTCACACTTCCTTAAATGTAAGCAATCATTACCTAAAGATGCATTTTTAGGCTGGACAGCTGAAGAGCTCGAAGAGCACCCCTCCTCTTCTAACTTCTCAATGAATAATGACAGAATATTTGGTTTTCTAAGCTTTATTTTCAAAAAGTATTTTGGGGCCAGCGCCCGAAACCTGACCTTTCTCCGTACATCATCAAAAATAGACAAAATGCGTTTTTACTTTCCTAATTTTCAAAAATTACTCGGAAATTTAAATTTTGAAGCATTTTCGACGGAGATTTCTAAATCCACCCCATCACCTAATGTCTCGATACCCCGAAAATTGAGTTTTTAAAACTTCATTTTAATAAAATTTCTGAGGAGTTATCAGGGCCCAATTTCCCAATAGGCAGAGTAGGCAGCCGCCTAGGGCGGCAAACTTTTCAGGGGCGGCAAATTTGCTATTATAATACACATTTTTTGATTAAATTGTTATTCTTGAAAGTAAAATATTAGGATTCTTTCATTTTCCACAGAGACAATTTTTTCTTGTAATTTAATAATGATTACTTTCACACATTTTATTAAAGTCAAATTCAATCACGGTATTTGCCGAATCGTCAGCAAAATTTGCCGAATAAAAATTTTTGGGGGAGATCACTGTGATCATTTCATCGGGACGCCTCAGAATGTGAAACGCCATCATTTCTTCATAAGTTTGACAATTTAAATCTAGGAAACCCTTTTTTACGTTTTTTTGAGTCAAGGATATTTTGCTTCTTTTAGGGGAGGGGTTGGCAGATTTCAAATTTGCCTAGGGGCTTCATGGAGCTAAATTCGGGCCTGGGGAGTTTGTTCAAAAAATTCGGATGGCCCCTCCCAAAACAATCGGCTGGATCCGCCACTGACCCTACTCATTGGAGTTATTGTTTCTAGAAACGGCTCCTGTCCCCCCAAGTCTCCCTCTCCTCCTGGGCGGTTACTTGTGCATAGTTGTGTGTGTGCGTAGACCTGTGTGTATGCACGTAGGTATGTGTGAGTGTATATGTGTGAAGTCTTGTGTGTGTATGTGTGTGTGTGTGACCGTGCCTGTGTGTAGGACATGGACGCCTCCAACCATGAGAAGCGGATAGCTCAAAACCGGAGCAGCCGCGCCGCCAGCTGAGGACGGTGGGCGGTGGTGCTGCAAAGGCTTCTGGTTCAAGTTGAAAAAGGTACGGACACCAAAAACGGTCAAATGAGAACAATAAGCAATCGTGATTGCTCAAAAAAAAATTAGGGACTTTTAATGATTACAACTAGGGGGCATTAAAGTTCTCTTCTAGAACATTTGGTTTTTAGTCATATTATCATTCTCAGCATGGAATTTTATACTTTCTGGCTATTGACCATAATGTTCATTCATTTTACAGCTTCCTTTGAATTAAATCTTATGTAGATAGCAAAAAGATTAAAGAATTGTGCAAAACTATTTTTATATCATGTAGCGCGGCTCTAGTAGTTCTGCATTCCTAGACGATATTGACAAGTGCCCCCTCCCTCCCATTGAATAATAAAAATAATAATATATTAATAAAATAAAAATAATAGTAAAGTGCTTAAAATTAAAGCGAGTTTCTAGTTTTATTCCAAACTGATTTTTGCATATCCAAGCACTGGTACACACTTCAATTTTAACATTATAGTGCATTTTATGCCATAGACTATAAATTGGATAGACAAGAAAGAATTTATAAGACTACACAAAGAAATCAAATTTTTTTAACTGTTCGCAAAAAAATAATAGTTTTTTAATGGATACAATAGGGGGCATTAAATGTCATCCCTCTTCTAGAACCCTTGGTTTTTAGTTACATTATCATTCCCAATAAGAACTTTTATTCACATAAAAGCAGGCCCGGACTGGTCAGGTCGGCAAGTCGGCGATCGCCGAGCCCCCCCCCCCCCCAATTGAAGCGTGTTTTTTTTTTTTTTTTTAAGCGAAAAATGATTAAAACAGTGTTTTTTTTTTATTTCCTTGTAATTCTTTCGATCTGCTTTCTTATGCTCTTTGCGAGGATCAGAGTCTGATTACTGAATGGGTCAACTACGCTGTGGCCTAGGGCCCTTGCTTTTTCGGGGCCTCGAAATAGCTAAAATTGTTTCAGTCAAAGACAAAATGTGTATGGTTTGACTGCATGGGAGATTAAAAAAATGTCTTGTTGAGGGCCAACCTCAGAACTACAAAATAGGCAAGTTAAGTGGCTGTCAACGGGACCCAGGCCCGAATCTATAAATTTCGGGCCCCTTTGCAACAAAATCTGTAGGTCCTGGCCTCTCCCTCAGAGGCCACAAGCCAGCAGTGTCTATTTGAAACGTTAATAAGTCTTAGTGCTAGTTTTTTTTTTTTTTTTAAATTTTTTAGGTCGTTGGGCTCTTAAGGACATGGCCCCGCACTGTGGGGTCTGCAAGTCCAGGTCTGAAGGCCGAGCCCGATTAAGGTATTAGAAGGTCTTATAGGCCAAACAGTTTTTCGGGGCCCCGCTGTAGTCAAACTTTACAATTTTAGCATTATTAGATTTTTGGCTAAAGCAATTTCAGCAATTTAGGGGCCCCTAGGCCACTGCCTAGTTGTCCTATTCAGTAATCAGGCAAAGCGTGAAGGGGCCCCGCTCGAGTAATCCTAGAGTTGAAAAAAAAATGCTCTTTTCCAAATTCCAACTAACTTTCATTTAATCCGATTTTCAAATAAATTAGAAATTGAGTTTCATTCACGAAAATTAGCTTTAATTTCAATGTTTTAGGAGCTATTAAGGATAAGCTAAGATTGCTTCAATAAGGAATATTGAATTTTTTTTCCCTTTCCTCTTTTATTGCTATTGCTGCCATGGAGGATATAGAAGGGAATTGTTCATTAATTTTTAAAAATATGATGTTTAATGAAATACACGAGGTATCCCGTAGGGGACAAAATGACTGTTTTCTGTGGAATGGCCCTATTGCGCTCAGTTAAATGCATCCTTGTTTCAAAACTTGAAGTGTCATTCTTTTGCTCAAGATCCATTAGAAAATCATGCGGTATATTTAATTCATGCAGTTTTAAAGGAGTACTATTTAAATGTTAGGTTCAGATATTGGAGGGAGAAGATGGGGAAAAAAATTAATTTGAATTCTGAACTTTTGAATTCAAATTATGCTTCTTTTAAATACTTTCTCAAGTAGATAGCAAAAAAGATTAAAGGATTATCAACAAATATTTTTATATTATGAAAAAATGCTTAATTAACTATTGAAGATACAACTTATAATACTAAACACACACACAATTACATTGTATATTTATAGCAGCAATATTGGGGGGTTCAGATAAATGGAAACCGATTTCAGTAGTACATTAGTTATTAAAATTTTGCATTTTTAATAACTCATTCATCAATGTCTGGAGAAGAAATGATTTTTTCATTTTTGCAAAGAAAAAAATACTAAAAGCAAAGAAATTCTAATTTCTATGAGCGCCTCTCCTGAGCCAGCTGAAGGGGGGGGGGGATATTTTTTGACTAAGTTCTATGACCTAGAAATGAATTCCACAAATCCCAAATACAGTAGAACCTCTTAATAAGGGGCCGGCAGTTTTGTCTCTTAAATAGAGGTGCCCCTTCTACGGAGGTATATGAAATGATGCATGTAGTAGATTAACTCAGTATAATTTCATACTAAACATAAACTATTAGCATTTAAGATAAATGCTAAAAAGGTTTTATACTGAATGAAATTTTAAAATGTTACTCGTTAAATAATTAAAATTTAATTAAAAAATTGGCCAAGGTATGGTTTTGTTACATACTTGAATTATCGAATTCATGCAACATTTCAAGTTTTTTACAAAGTTATTCATGGGCTGTTAATTATTCTTCAGCTGTTAGTCTACTTGAAAAAATTACTAACGGGAAAACATGCATGCAAATTTTAGCAAAAAATTGTACAGTATGTCATATTTGTACAAGTTAATTTTAAACTTTCATCAGTTAAATTTTAGATTTTTAAATTCCAGTAAATTCAGTACTTTGTATGATGCATTTATACATTTTCTCTGTAACTGTCCCTTACAGGAGGTACTACTGTATATGAAAAACCAATTACTGTGCTGAACTACAACATGATAAATGTACAAAAGTATAAAAAACCCTATGCATATTTCAGTTTTAGGGGGGTAACCCACTTCCCCCAACGAAACCTATATTAAATTCTTAACAAATCCTGCTCCTGTTCATGGATTATTCAAATAAACTTGAACTAAAATTTCCCTTTTCAAATTAATTAAAATTAATTCATCATTATTTTAAATAATTCAATTAGGTCAATTTAGCTTAAAATTTTAATTGCATGGATTAAAAGGAACACACATAGACATATAGATATTTACATATTTTATTATAGTACTGAATGCATGAAAAATGTTACAATCATAGAAGTGCATCAGTTATTTATACATCTGATCTATTGTTAGCAATTGATAATAGCAATTTTAAGGATGCAATGTTGGTTCAAAGCTGCTTCTCCAAGATTCATCCACTTCTTCCTGAAGAAACGTTGAAGAGAATATGCAAACCAAAAAGCATAAACAGAAAGGTTGGCATTAATTAAAACCAAATCTTCCTGCTGTATGCTATTCAGTACAACATTTACTTGGAAAGAGAAAGAAACAGTGAGATTGCACTAATCCTTGTATTGAAACTGCTGGTTCCAGTTTTGGATCATATGATCAAAAGAAGGATCATAGAATAACTGAAAAAGCAAGAAATGATTTAATACTAAACAACACATTTTGGAGTTAACTAAACCTTCCTGCTATTATATACTCTTCAGTACTTGATAAAAATGTTGCACAATTTTCCTTCACACTTTATCCAGGCTTAGGACTGGCAGCTGTAAATGCTGGCGTGTTTAAAAATTGTTTAAAAAAATTAAAAAAAAAAGTAAAAAACACATACACACATATTATAGAAATCCAGTAAAATTCCCAGAGAATCCAACAGTCTAAAAACTTTTTTTTTTTTTTAATTTTTTTTTTTTTTTTGGTTATACATTTTTTTTGAAGGGTTTTTTAAATTTTGTCATTTTTTTACCAAGCTCTAAGTCTGCTAGCTGCACTTTACCTTAAGTACCAATGCACAATGAATAATTTTACTTTTACATCATTAGTTAATCAACTAAGCATTATAAACAGTAGCAGATAAAAAGCAATGTTTAATGAATCATCATTTATTTCCCATACATTTCTAAAATTAAGTTTCACGTGTAATTATTTAACTGTAACCCATAAGAGTGTTATAAATTTGCTTTCTAAAAGCAAGTATATCAAATGAAGACGTTAAACTTTGACCATTGAGAATTTGTTGAGCGAAATAACAAACATACACTCCACAATTCATGTTATCCATTTGAGTGGTATGAGAAGGATAACTTATATTAATATTACTAAGATTTAAAAGTTTACAAAAGAAGTTTCTCCATAACATTATAAAATCAGAATAAACATCTAAATTTTGCAAACCTTTAGGATCATAAAAGTTGATCATTCTATCTTGTACTCTAAATAACAATAGAACCCAATGACTATTGATGTTTGCTGGAATAAAAACTAAATCGGCACAAGAGATATCTTCGCTCCTGTAGAAATGACACAACATATTCTTCATTTGTAGGAGCTGACTATGATATGATTTTGCAGCAAGTGAATTATTACCTGCTGAATTTCTTGTTACATGTTGTAAGAAGCCATCTACAATGCTGTCAAATAACCAACCATTTCGAAAGATTTTGCTTTTTGAGTTTAAAATACTTATTTCATGAGCAGATATATTGGGATCTAAAGATTTTAATTCTAAAAATGTTATGGGCACATCTCCTACTTTAAGAATTATTTGATTTAAGTTGAGAACATGTTCAACACTCTGAGTAAACGAAATTCCATTACTTATTTCACATAGACTATCACTTTTAGAACTCGCTTGATTAACAAAATTTAAAAGTTTATTCTGGGGACTATAATCAAAAGTTGGAGCATTTGAAACTGTAGAACTTATTTCAGGTACTGTATCATCACTTTTGGAACATGTCGAGTTATCAAAAATTTTTAATTTCTTATGGGGAACATCAGTACTTGGAGTGCATAAAATTCTAGTACTTACCTCAGGTATTTGACTATCACTTTCATAACATGCTGGATCATCTAAATTTAAAAGTTTCTTCTTGATTTCCAACTTTTCAATTCTATTCGGATGAATGAAATTTTTGCGTTTAATGCCTCTTGAAGCCTTACCTCGAAACGTGTTTTGCTTAGTGAAATTTACATTTGGGGCCATTTTAACTGGTGTAACATTACTGTGCTCAGTTTTGAGATCTTTAATATTAGAAATGCCTTTACAACTAGATACCATATTTCTTAAATTCCGGATGATGCTGTTCGACAAAAATTTCTCAACAGAGGGATTTTCCATTTGCATTAATAATTCTGTGGTCAGCTGCCGACAAATCTCCAGATTTGATTCCTTAGGTACTACACAAATAGCTTCAGAAGGTTTAGTAACTAAAGTAACAGGTTTATAAAGTTTTGTAGGTGAATCAGGTTGAAGAGAAATAGTAGTAACAATCTGTCTTGATATAAGAGAATGTACTTTATGAACATGTTTGCACATTGGATTTCTGTCAGGAC
The DNA here is from genome assembly GCF_026930045.1 of Uloborus diversus. Taxonomy (NCBI): domain Eukaryota; kingdom Metazoa; phylum Arthropoda; class Arachnida; order Araneae; family Uloboridae; genus Uloborus; species Uloborus diversus. Next base: position 9,701,364 of record NC_072733.1, on the reverse strand, counting down.
AATCGCAAAAATATAAATGACTACATAAACCTATGCAAGCTAACTTATTGCAAGTTTCATAACAATAATCTTTCTCTGGACATTCCTCATAAAATTTTTGATTGTATATTGGATTTTATCATCTGTTTGTGACTTTAATACCCATGTGTTATGCATAGCATATTCCACATCATCATCAGAAATTTTCATTGCAGATGCATGACGAGCATAGTAATTAGGTGGGTAAACATTATAAGGCTTATTCATCATAATATTGTTGCGGTGTTTTAGATACGTATCCTTCTCGATTTTTAAAAGTACAGTAATTAATGTGTCTAAACGTCTATTGGCTTTTCTTTTAAAGTAAAAGGTTTTCAATTTATTATGAAAAGATTCACAGTACATATTTGTATCAGTGAAAAAATGCGGAAAATTTCGATAAGCCATGGCCCACAGTTGTGTTCTATTAAAATAATTAGCTTCAAAATAATCAACAAGTTCTGGTATCTTTTCTTTATATATCTTGACAAAAGCGTGTAACATTCTTTCAAATTCGGTACTCCTTCTTTCTTCCAGTAAAGTGATTAATGAGCGATAAACTTCATTTCGAAATGTGACGTCCGAAATGCAGGAGACTAGTTTCCGTTGCCATGCACGATGAATATGCCACTTACAGAGTAGATGAAAAATCATCATATCAGGGCCGAATGCTCTACTGAAAGCTGGAAATGTCGTTTTATCATCATCCGTCATAATGCAGTTTACATTTAATTCTGGAATTACTTCTTTAATGCTTATAAATAGATTGTGCATTGTTTCTAGATCTAAAGTATTGGTAATAAAATGAGCCACTGGGATAACCAAAGCCAAATTCATCCGGAACAATTAAATTAAGCAAGTAGAATCCATACTTATTCGTCTTGTGAGTAGAATCAATACATAAAATTCGACTACAACCAGAAATCATCATCTCTTTCTGCTCCTTAGTTTGCAAACCAAGAGCAAACGACTCAGATGCACGAGGTAAAGTATCAAGCCCTTTTGGGCCATACAATGTTGATTCTCCTAGAGGTTTAAACAAAATTACGGGATTATATTTCTCATTTCTTAGTTTTTCTATAAGTGCAGATACAGATGCAGCATCATCTTTGATTAAAGGGGCTTCAGCTTTTTTTGAATAATACTGAATAGATTTCTTTGATATAAAGGCTTCTTTTGGAATAAAGCTTTGTCTGTCACTTCTATCTCCTGCTTCATCTTGAAGAATCTCTTGAATAATACTTACTGGTACATTTAAAGATGCCTTAGATTTGATAATATTGCGAGTAGATTCATTTAGAGGGTGAAATTTGACATTTTCTAACAGAAGCTCATGGTTATGGCCAGGATAAAAAAATGCTGTAACAAGATCTTTTTCTTCATGGACAATAACACGTGCTGGACAAAAATTATTCACAGGCAAAACACCCTTCGAGTTTTTCCGGCTTGTTAAACGTTCAACAGGGAAAACAGATTTAGTATGAAACTGACATGAATAATAATAAAATACTTTGCCCTTACCTATTTTGCTTCCTGTAGTCTTTTTAAACGAACTAAGTGATTTAGTTGCAACCGACTCCAACCATTTTTGAAAATCTTCAAAGGAATGGAAAGTATGCTTTTCTAATTCAATATTACTATCATGACATTCTGTAACATGGCTATATAATTGATTAATGAAATGATATTTAAACTCACAATCGGGATAGAAACAAGAATTTAGCAACGGGTTACTTTGATTTTCATTACATGACTTTTTATGTTTCCAAACACCTGACCTAGAAGCAAACTTTCTGTTACATATGTTACAATTAAATGTTAATGGTTTATCTATTTTATGTATGTCATCATTAACTAAATTTTTGAAAGAGGTATTGCATTTAGAAAAGTTAGAAGAATTTAATTTACTTTCATTAAGTTCAGCAGCACAAGATGTTTCTTCATCTGTTCCTCCACCAGTCAATGGAGTTCTTCCATCATTGATGCAAGAAATTTCCAAGCCTGGAAGAGAAGAAGAAATAGTTACCTTTTTTTTTCCCCTTGACATCCACCAAAAGTTCATCTTCATCAGATATGCTTGGCCATACAGCAGAATTACTGAAATTCAGAGGAAAAAAGCTATAAAATGAAAAAAAAAAACTCAACTAGGAATAATTTTTCCAAAAGAAACTGTTCAAAGAACTAACATGAAAAACCGAGATGAGCATCTTTTTTTGATAGCCTTCTGGTCGTTACATCGCGGGAATACTGGTGCGGGGATATCCTCCTCCTCCTCCTCCTTCTCAAGTCTTTCAGGGAGGCTTGAAGTTTTAGATACAACAGGCCTGAAAGAAAGAAATGTAAGAAGGCAAGAAAATAAAGTGCAAATGAATTCTTAAAAATACAAATGAAGGTTGCGTCAACAAGAGGCTTTGGCAGGTAGGTGGGCAATGCAACTAAACTAACAAGGAGTATGCCTAGGTTATGAAAAAATTTATCAATACATTTCTGCAAGAAACATGTAAATACAATCCAATATTATCCAATACAATTCAAGTGTAATATAAATTGAACAACAAATTATTGACACAAAGTTTTCAATGCAAAAGATATATAAATACATGTTAATTCAAAGAAAATACAGCTGAAATTAGTGTTAATTAATAATTTAAAGGAAAAAGTTGAGAATCAAGAAATAAATGCAGGAAGTTTGAATAATAACCTAAATTAACTATCTAAATTTTAAAACTGCATAAAAATTAACTTACTTGATGATACCATTCTTCCTGACTTTTTTCCGTTCAACCAGAATCCATGGGTCTGAATCTGTGAGTGTTACACCAGTTAGTTTCTCTTGAGCAGGCCTAGATGAAACATAAAACACATTATTTTTCATTTCATCGTATTTTGTTAACATCATGCACTATAACAACATGCAATAAGATAGAAATTTAAGCATAACTATTTAAAACTTATACTTACTATGGTGGTTGATTTTCCAAGTTTACCTGAGGACAGAGAGCTTCCTTACTTACTTGGGGCAATCCAACAGTATTTTTAACCATGTGAAGAGCAACAACCTCACTGTACAGCAAAGCAGCAGAAGGCCTACAGTCTGCGGGCAATGGAGCAGTCGGTAATTTATCCAGGCAAGTCCTAGATGAAGAATATAACCCATTAGTTTTCACTTAATCAATAATTGTTTTAGAACATCACAAGAATAAATCAAAAAATAATAAATTATTCATAACTAGCCAAACTTGTTACTTACTTTGTTGGTTGAATTACCAGTTTTACCTGAGAGTTGGAAAGTGTTACCATACTTTCCTTAGGAAATCCGACAGCAGAAACTTTTCCTTCAGCTCCCTTGGTTGCAACGGATGTGAAGCAATTCTGAAATAGTTGGGCCAACTTCATGTTACCTCGAACATTTAGGTGCAGTCCATCCCTTGCCATGCAGCCTTGATAAGATGTTTTAGACCTGCAAAAGAATAGTTTTGGGTCATTACTACATAATTCAAACAAAAGATCATTTAACTTACCAAATTTGATGTTTTGTCGTTCCACGCGTTCCGTAAACATCAGCCGCCGCTCCGATAATGGTAGGTAAAAGTTTTCACTCCGAGGTAGAACCCCCGAAATAATTACTTTTACCTTGTTGTTGTTCCTCTCCACTTCCTTCAGCAAATCCCTGTAGTCTTCAAGACATTGAAATTCATCTTGAGTCACGTTGTTTGTACCTACATGCAAAAACAGAAAATCATAATTAATCAAATTCAGAGATGAAACTCGTTTCGTCAGACGTTTGATGGTTGTACCTGGAAAAGAAACAACATTAATTTTATGACCATATAATTCTGATGGCAAATATTGTGACAAATATTTCACCATCGAATCACCAGTAATTAATAGTCGCATGACAATTAGAAAAATAAAGTACAAATCAAAATAAACAAATTTAATCATAAAAGAAAAATATGAAACACAGAAATAAACAATAATTGCAGGTCAAAATCGCAACGTGTTTGCCTACACGATGCAAAAACAACGCCTCGTGGTAATCAAATCAGGTGTAAATAAACCTGTGCCTGTGATCAGTACTTCACATAACGATTCCCACAGCTTGGCATGCGTGCGGCGACGAGTTCGTTTTGGCGACTCTTTTGGCATGTTTCCTGTTCCTATTATCTGGAAGAATCGACCATACAGAGTTTTCGCCCTTCCACTAAGTGAGCTTTAGCCGTTATGGGCAAATTAGTGACAAAAAAACACACCTGCTTTTTCATTAATGTAACAATAGCTCAAAAGTTACGCTTCCAATGGCCATACATATGGACAAAGTACTTGCAGAGATTGAAATTCTGAACAAAATGAGTATCTATATTGTATATCTTTGTTAAATTCTAAGCACACAACTTAATTTCAAAGTTTGGCTAAAATCACAAATCAAGCGCTTCAAGCCAGAATGTACCTTTCCCACTCCCACCCCCTGGAATAGAACGCCGTAACACCAAAACTGACGGCGGTGCTTTTCCACCTTCGAAAGCAGCTACACAGGTACGTATTCATCAGATTGACTTAGATGTTGCTGAAAACAATATTTTTCATCACAATGTAACAGATAAATGAAAAGGGATCCTATCTTCACACAGAACCAATTGTAGTTCTTGAAAGGAAGCGCAAAAATACTGTTAGGTTCATTTCAAGTAGAACTATCCAGAGGAAATGACTGGTTTGAGTGACATAGTTTGAATTAGAAAATCAGTACTATTTTCAGGCTAAAGAAGTTTTGCAGTTCACTTTTCCTGAAGTAAATCATTTTTTTTTTAAATTTACCACAACTTGAAGAAGACTTCATTAATAATGTCAGCTGTTTTGCTGTGAGAGAAATGGCACAATATTGCTCAATCAGTGATTACATGAGGGAACTATATGGGGAAAACATGACTGACTTGTGTGTGATTTGGGATAAATTACATAAGGAAGGTGACGTGATTGAAGTCAAAGAACGTGGAGTTCAAAGCTTTGCTGAAAGCAGCCATAAAACACTCACATGTCAAATGAAGCGAGAAAATTTAGGTTGTTATCCATCAACATCCCATTAACTGTTAAACTTTCGCATCTTTTCAAATGTTTTAGCCATGCTTAGCGTATTATTTTAGGTGGATATACAATATACTGTTTGTACCTTTTCATGCCTAGTTATGACAAACTTTACATTTATAAACATAATGGAGTTCATACAATAGATGAATCCATTCAGCTTACTTTTAAATTAAGATAAGTTCTCTATTCAGTACATTTTTAAAAATTTATAAAAGCGAGATACAGCTTAGATAAGATGTGATTTTGTTTCATGCTTTGTTTAAAGATAAGGTTTCTATCATCATATACGTTTTTAGTTTAAAATAATATGATGAACAAATATTTTTCTTAACTTCATTAGGCATGGTGTAAAAGAAAAACTGCAAATTTTTATTTTGTTCTGAACTATAATTACGGATTAAAAGCAATATTGCAAGAGTGAAAATCTGTTACGCACACAGAAAGAGGGACTTGTGTAGTTTTGCCTGTTGAAATTGGGATAGTATAATGCAGTGCAGTCAAATTTAGAGCAATTCATTCAAAAACTGCAAAATTAATTTATAAAAATAAAATCAACTGATTTTAATTGATGGTTTTATTTTAAAAAATCGTTTAATTAAATTCAACTGATTTTAATTGATGGTTTTCTTTAAAAATAAATTCTCATCCGAGTTTTCAGTTTTAATATTTTCAGCAATTGAGAAAATGCACAAAAGGGAGAAACGATTTCGAAAACCATCACTAAAATTGGAAACCCAGTAAAGCGCGCTTCAAAAAGAAAAAAGAAAGAAAATAGAAAGTTTATTACTGTTGCAAAACCCGCTGGAGTAGCTCGAATGCAATTATGAGCTTGAAGAATGCACTCAAAATCTTGAACTCACTAAAAGTGTTTCTATCCGAAGAAGAAAGGCAAGAAAAGCTTGGCATTGCTTATGATCTCCAACCGGTACAAAGTGAGTGCCGATGTCTCTGTCACCGTGAGGCGAACACTATAAACAGAGCTGCCAACCGCTACGAAAAAATCGCGCGAATTTCAGCTTTAAACTACGACGCTACGGAAGCGGGTCCAAAAATTACGATTTTCAGGTTTTTTAATTAAAATCCCAAAAAAAGCAAAGAAAAAACAGCATGAAAAATAAACCGGTAAGTTCAGAAAATCAAACTTCTACACGTGCGCGGACGGTCTCTGCGCAACAAGCATCGCTCTTCGAAAGTAGCATTGCGTAAAGATGGATCGGTTTCTAGATCGCAACGCTGATCCAGTCACTGACTCTTCGGCAAAAAAATGGAAAAACTGCCAAAAATTCCGTTAAGAATATTTTTTTTAAATTCCGTTTTAATATTTTCTGTAACATATTTAAAATTCGTAAAGTATCTGTTTTTTACTTTCTTCTATATCTAATACATAGAAGAAAGTATTGGATTCGTGCAAATTTTCGAATTTCGAAGGATTCGAACGTTTTGAGGTGTGCTGAGTCCATTTCGACTATTTTTGGAAAATGTCTGTCTGTGTGTCACGTCTGTGTGTGACCAGTTTTTTGTGGCCGCTCTACAGCAAAAACTACCGCATGAAATCGAACGAAATTTGGTACACATATGTGCCCCTATGTGTTGCGCCCATTGGTTTTAGGTGCGAATTCCTCCAAGGGGGGTGGAGCAATGGGACGTTTTTTGAGTTAAGCGTGCTTCCTACTCCTCAGGAAGTAACTGGCGGAATCAAACAAAATTTGGTCCATATGTTGGCATTAGCAGGAACAGGTGCTGATTCAATTTTGGTGTTAATAACTCAAACGGGGGTTGAGCTATAGAACGTTTTTTGTCGTCAATTGTAACTGCTGTATCAAGAAATAATGAACGGAATCAAAGAAAAATTTATCGACAAGTAGCCCCTAGAAGGTATAAGTGCAGATTCTATTTTGGTGTCTATAGCTGAAAAAGGGGTGGCGTAATCTATTGTTTTTTTTTTTTTTTTGATTGTGAGTGCCGTATCTCAAGAAGTAATGCTACGTTCTATATGAAATTAGGAATAAATATGAATCCATATGTAAACAGGCGTTGGTTCAATTTTGGCGCCAATCGCTCCATGGGGGGCTATTTTTTTTATTTTATTTGTGTGACTAAAAATAGCTTTAAAATTGCAACAATGAGAAAGATAAATCGTAATAGACCGTCGTCTGCGTTTATCACGTGATTTTAATTGCATGGAAATGATCGGAAATATTATCTCCATGATTTAAAATTTTTAACTGTTGCCATCTTGTGTTTGTTAACAAATAAATGTTTGTAATTAATTTAAGCAAGGGTTTTAAAATAATTTTCAATTTTCATTCTTTGCTTTGCTTTTGAGATAAATCAGGGATTGCGATGGTCGTCAAGTTTTGGCATATGTAATTTTTTGTTTGTTGGGAATATTGCTTCCTCGTTAAGCATGGGGAGGGATCAGAATTATAAGAAAGATATAGAAGAAAGTTTCGTGATGGCCACAACATACTAGTTTTTTTCTGTTGACAATTGACCACTTAAAATCTGCGGCAGTGGCCACGCCCCTCCCCCCCCCTTTCACTGCAAAATTCTGCTACGAGTTTGGAATTCCAAAAGTTGGCAGCTCTGACTATGAATGCAGGTGGTACTTCGAAAATGATGCTGGATGAAATAGACGAGGGATCTGCAAAACATTCGGCACGACTCTGAAGGAGGCGATGGAAACACGTGATGACTTGATTCAATGGCCGACGCTAATGAAGCAACAAGAGTATTCGCAATGCGAGCTAAACTGGACACCGCAATGCAGAAATCATATATAAATCGTATTTGCAGTCCTTGAGCAAAAAAAAAAAAAAAAAAAAAAAAGAAGCATGACTCCCAAGAAAAGAAAAAGCTATATATGTATGAAAAAGCTATGTATGTGTACATGAAACAGCTATGTATTACTCTTATTCTTTCCATGTAAATTGGTTTATATTTTATGAATTGAAAATTTTAAAACATTAATATTTCCCATAAGATATTTGGACATTGGATAATTTTTAACGTTCAATATACAGTGAAACCTGTGTATAACGATACTGTCTATAACGATAACCTGTCTATAACAATATTTTTTTAAGGTCCCAACAGTATCGTTGTAGACAGGTTTTACTGTATAAGGGGACATAAAATTTATCTCTCATGTGTAATATTTCCATAATTTTTGTCTTCACTTGTTCATTATCAAATACTAAAATTAGTCGGAGACTGTTAGATATTCGAATTTGAAATAATAAGTGAACAAATTTCAGAGGTTTCCTGAAGATTGTGAACAAAAGAGCAAGTATCTGCTCTTAAATAACTACAGAACATGTTTGGCTGAACAAAACGAAGTTTTACATTACAAAACAAATACCACTCATTGAGTTTAAACGCAAGCCACTATCGCAATGTGTACTTCTGATAAAGATTTTAAAGAAAGTGCATGAAAACAAAGAGAAATCAACTTGAAATAAGTAAAAATGAATAATAGCGTATCGCAGTATCATTTGATTTTCAAAACATTCCGCTGTAACGAATCTCTTCTGCCAGAACATGATTGAACATGTTTAAAATAACAAAAGCGCATGGTGTACAATTATCTTTTTGCAATTAAGAGATGAAAAACACTCGAAACATGCAATGCGGAGTCAATCGCTTCATCGGTAACATTATGCATTCATACCGATGACGCAAACACAACAACGAAGCTGTGTTAGTACAACAGTCGGATCCCGACTTACGCGAGGGATGCGTTCCAAGACTCCTCGCGTAAGTCGAAATTTCGCGTTGTGGAACAGTGTTGTGTATATGATTTTTTAATTAGCACCCCAATCATCTTAGACATTTTTAAGCACTTTTTAAACTATTTTAGACCATTTTGCAACAATATATTAATGCTTCTTACATAAAGAGCTGAATTTTTACCGTATTGAAAAAAAAGCTGCATTATTCAACATAAAATACTGTTACGATGCACAAAATCAATGATCAATGAGAGACGTAAAAATAAAACAGTACGGTGCGTGCAGTATAATAAAGCACTGCACTGTAAGAGTACTATGCAGTAGGTACAATAAGTTACATTTATAACTTAAAAATTGAAGATGATTATTTATGCTGCGTAATCTGATCGTTATTCTAATATATTTTTTAACACAGTAGCTTCGCATTTACTTTTATAACAATGACATCTATGGTAACACCCCGCTTTCAGGGTCTTAATAATCTACAATACAAGAGCAGATTCCAATTTCATATTGTTTGTATTTCGCTTAAACACTACTCTGCGAGCTTCATACTAAAACTTAAGGTTTTTTTTCCCTCTTCAAACTTCAGATGAAACAGCGTGCCTAGATGCCATTATATTTCACCACTTTTCATATTTAGAATAAATAAATTAAAAATATATATGAGCAGTGGTAATGTTTATAGTGCGGTGTGTGGGAACTTGCCCAGTCAGTGATGCTGAAAGGATGAAAATACATTCACGAAGTCAATGTTTAGTAGTCAATAACAGAGCCGAAACTTAGCATCACGATACTTTTACAAATATTAGCGTGTTGAAAGCGAGAAAATCGCTTTAGCTTTAAAATTCGTTACTTCTGAAAAACTCGCGTTATAGCCATTTCGCGTAAGTCGGATCGCGTTGTAGCGGGATCCGAATGTACTTGACATTAATGACAGCTGTACAGATATTATACTACAACACTGGACGCTAAACACAATACCCCTTTAACACTGAAATTTATAAAAATACTGCACAAATAAGAGATTATTACGTAAAAAGAACTGCGAAATAGACTACAGCTCGCAACAAATGGGAAAATCAACAAAGCTTGCTATGAAAAATGTGATTATGGCCAAGGTTAGTTACAGGTTTCGGTCCGACATTCAGCATCCGGGCAACGCCCACTTTTTTTCATTGGAATCGCCGAGCGTCTGCGATATGGCTTGTCTAGTACTATATTAATAAACAAATGCAGTTATCAGTCATTCATAAGTAATTCCTAAAACAATACTATTCCACACTAATAACTAAGCAACCAACTTAGTGAAGCCTAAAGAATGCAACGCCGCGTGCAGCGTGGAGCTCTATCGAAGGTCGAAGGAGGAAGATAACATGCCAGCAATGCAAGGGACGCTGGCTATAAAGAACTACGCGCATGTGCAAGTATCAACGAAGGTCCACCTGCTCTATTGTGTACTAATTACCTTGACGGCGACAGCATGAAATCAATACCATCCTTGACGGCGTCAACATGTATGGAATATGGAATGCTGATATTGTAAGGTAATATCAATATTGGTAGTTTAAGATGAATGCAATGTTGTTTACGTGTTGTTATTACAATATTGCTTTTTAATCTTTATGCAACCTTTATGCAGTATAAAACGCGTCAATATTGACGCTGTCAGTATAATATCAAAATCTGTCAAGGTTGATGCAAGATATTTTGCTAGTAGGAATAAAACATCATTTTAAATTTATTTTAAATGTACTGAAAAATTTCAAACAAAAATTTATTAAAGTAAAATCCTTCCCCCTCCTCCAAAACCAGGGGGAGCAAAGCCACACCCCTTAAACCCCGAAATGGGAAGATTGGGCGCCGAGTATTTTGGGAGCCGGGAAGTTTGGGCGCCGAGCATTTTGGGTGCTCAGAGCATTGATCACAATGTGCTCGGCGCCCAATCTTCCTAGATAATGATTTAGTATACTGAAATAGTATCGACTCTGTAATGGATATATTTTAATATCAACCAGATGATGGGGCTTGGTATTAACTCTTTCGAAACTAGTTTAAAAGCTACACTATTGCATGATTAAAACACGTTGCCTTGGGTATCACTAGCATTTTCAATCGATATGAATGGAACATATGGAGATTTGTAAGTCTTTTTTGGATAAAATTTAGAACAACACATATCATGGGACAATTATTTCTTGCCTAAAATTAAATTAAACAAATTTTATTAACTGCTAAATTTTATTAATGTTTTCCTCTATGCGAATGGGATAGTAATGACAAGAATATAATAATAAACTAGTATGTTGTGGCCATCACGAAACTTTCTTCTATATTTTTCCTTTTCTGATCCCTCCCCATGCTTGACGAGGAAGCAATATTCCTAGTCTGCAATATTAGTCTGAATTATTGCAAAAGCAAAGCAAAGAGCGAAAATTGAAAGTTATTTTAAAAGCCTTGCTTGAATTAATTACAAATATTTTATTCGCTAACAAACATAAGATGGCAACAGTTAAAAATTTTAAATCATTGAGATAATATTTCCGGTCATTTCCATACAATTAAAATCACGAGAAATACGCAGACGACAATCTATTACGATTTATCTTTTTTATTGTTGCATTAATAGCTAGTTTTATTCGCAAAAAAAAAAAAAAAAATTTGAATTTTTGGCATCTTGAATTCAAATTATGTTTTTCGCAATCACGAGCGTGTGTGTTTGTGTAGGCGCATGTGTGTGGGTGCGTAAGTGTATGTATGCATGTGTGTGAGTGAGTGTTGTGTACGTGCGTGTGCGTGTAGGTGTTCGTGTGTGTGTGTAGGCTTTCGTGTGTGTGTGTGTGTGTGTGTGTAGGTGTTCGTGTGTGTGTGTGTAGGCGTTCGTGTGTGTGTGTGTGTGGGACATGGACGCCACCGCCCAGCAAAAGTGGATTCCGGGGGATAGTGCTCAGGACCAGCCGCGCCGCCGCCGGTGGACGGTGGTGCTGCAGGCCTGGTCCAAGCTGAAAAAGGAACCGGAACATCAAGGACTGTCAAGTGAGAACAATAAGCAATCGTGATTGCTCAACAAATTGCAATACGTGTGGCGTAAGTCGAGATAGTATTCCATCATGCCCCTCGTATAATACCTCGGCTTGCCCCACTGACGTCATTTGGCGTGCTCACTGTCTTCTCAAGTTTCGGTTGAAGAAAAATTACATTAAATCACTGTAAATTAATTGTTTAGAGTTGTGGATTACGATCATGTGAGAGTAAAAACGATTAGTAAAATTGTACTTACCAGACTACACTTAGAATGGCGACCCAACAAAATAAGAGCACGGCGAAACGCACGAAAAACGAGAGAAAAACTTAATACACTGTAAATGCAGCGCACAACACTGTAAAAAAAATCTGTAAAATTTACGGAAAAAAAACTGTCAGCCAGGACGCCAGTTTTCTTCCGTTTATTTTACAGAAATCTTTCGTGTTTTTATTATTTATTCATGCTGATTTATTATTTTATGAAGATTAAAAAATGAAACTATACTTTTATAAATACATTTCAATATTTACAATACTACTACGAAATACATGTATACAAAGGTAAATTTCCGAAAGGCCTCTGTAGCAGATGACAAAAAAACATAATAATAAAATATTGATTAGGATGCAATGAAATGGAAGTTGCAAACGATTTAAGACTTACTCGCTTTAAATAAATATAAGATCAAAAAACTCGAGCACGAGAACCAAAATCCAAACAGGCGGGCGAAATTTCGAAGAAAAACAAAGTACGCGGTGAGGCGATGGTAACAGTTAACGCTTATAACCCGTTACAGATTCAAAAAAACAGAGAAATCCTGTATTTTATTACGAACAGTTTTTTCTGTAAAAAATACGGATAATTTCTTCAAAATTCACAGTTTTTTTTTTACAGTGAACCTGGTTGATTCGACCAACATGGTTTCTCCTTCTCCCAACGCAACAACTCGACCACTTTTCCACTAAATATCAGCACCGACAAAGCGAGGGGTTTCAGTATCTCTACTTGCCACGCTATCTCATCTTGCCCCATCTTCCCCTATAGGCCCAATTTTCACAAATTGTCGAATATGGGGGCTGATCGTTGGAAAGGGCAGAATTCTCCGCGTTCTGAGCAATTTATTTCAATGCTCTACTTTAGTTACGCCGGCAGTTAGTTGCGTTTTTAGCTCGAATATTTTTAGGCTTAGCTGAATTTTAGGTACTACTATCTATCAAATCTATCACTAAAAAGTGAAGGAATCGTCCCAAAGTTTTCTTTATGACACCATTGGAAAAAGCGACATTTTTTACTCCAGATCTAACTCGACTTATGGTAGAAAAACTGAGCTTCTATCTCCAGAGGACAAACAAGCCGTTTAAAAAACAAGTTCGAAAAATCTCATCTACATTAAGTTGTTAAACATTTTATTTCGCGCTTCCACGGTTACTCTTTTTGTATCCATTCCTTCTATTTCTCATTTTAATTTCTTAAAAGTATTTTAATATTTGTCGTCATTGTTTGGAAGGGAAATTTTGCATGATGGTTTTTTTTTCTTTTTTTTAAGCCTGATTGTTGAATGTACGTCACTTGACACAATTTTTATTTTCATGGTAGACCGGGCCAAGCCGGACAACGTAGCTCTACAAATACAACGTTTTATACAGCGAATTATAAAATGCAACGTTTATATGGGTCATCCTTCAAAAAGTGTAACTTTTCTGTCACACTCCTTTTACAGAAAAAATTCTAAGGAACAATTCTTTCAACACTTTAAATTTTATCAAAACTGTATCTATTTAAACCTGCCAACAATTTTTTGATAATATTTTTTGCTTAAATATATTTTTGGTTCATAACATGTGAATTCTCACCTCCGTGGCATGTCACACACCTTGTGTGACTTTTTATGTTGCTTAATAACGTGTTTAATTAAAAGTATACACTTTATTATTCCTTTCAGAAGTGTCTCAAATACTAATTGTTTAAATATATTTAATTTTTTAATATTGTGTTTTAGTTCGTTTTAGTAGGACAAGGAGTCATGGCACGCAATCAATTCTCACCTTCTTTACCTAAACACAAAATGCCATTCCCCATTATCACGTGAAAGTAATGACATCAAATTTTATTTTCCATGATAAAAGGGAGTTCCCCTTGTTTATTTTCTGCCATAGGTTGCAGTTGTGAGATTTTTGTCGAAAAACAAAGAGATTTTGCTTAAAAAACTTAGTGTTGTAACGGATTCGGTGCGACTTCCACTTTCTTGAAATGAAGACACAGTTCTTGATAAAAACACAGGAGCTTTATTTACACTATGTACAGGAAAGATCGTTAACAACTGCTAAATTCATCATCAGCAATTAAGCAAATATCACTCAACACCGTAAACTCAACGGTTACACACGTATTTACTTCCAAATACGAAAACAACACGGCGAAATGCCTCGCTATAAACAGAGCAAATACGCTCTCAGTACAAATTCTCAATCGAAACTGACATTTTATCATGCGTAACGGCTTTTTTTAACATCGAAAAGTTTCCACAATATTCCAAATGCTTCTAGTATCTTTTCATTCATAAACCTTATCAATGAAAAATAGGGGACCGTATACTTAAGCCGAATGTATAGGGGCTGTATATTCATTACAGGAAACTATTTACAGGTTACGTTACTACAATAATTTTAGATGAAAAATAATTTGGTAAATGCCTAATTTAGCTAGATTACGACAAATTAATCACAAAAATAATTGCTATTTACAGAATTTGTGGAAATATAAATACTTTGTTTTTCTTAACTTGACGACCTTTCATTCTTCTGAAGGGTGATAAGTTCCAGTATCATCTTCTGTAAGGTCCCTTAAAACTTTGAAATGGAATATCTCCTTGAGTTTTGTCGCACAAATGTCAAGTTTTTTGTGACAGTAATAATTTTTAATGGAGATTATTTCTCTAAATATCAGTTAGGGTCCAGTCACCTAGGTCCCGTATAAAAAGCTAAATTTTCTATTTTTTTGACTCATTTTAATTTTTGCTTCAAACTTTCAATATCGTAACCCTGCATCTGATTTTTAACATTTTTGCAATTGGAAATATACATCTATGACTAACGGTTGCGAAAATAAAGGTCTTTGCAGGTTAAGGGGGTCCGGGACACAAATCCTCAAATTTTGCAATTTTTTTTTTTATAATTTGAAAAATTGCTCCGTTTTTTTCTGCTTAAGAGGACGTTTGAATCTTGTTTCTACCTTAAATAGAACGAAAGTTATAGTTATTTTTGTTGCATGCATCTAAAGAATGTGTACATAACTTTAAAACTTTAAACGCGTTTTTCTCCATGATGCAATTTTTCCCGATTTCTTGCATTCAAACTCTTATAAGTCAGGAACCGATAGAGATAAAGTAATGAAACTTAGAGCATATCTTTTTCAAGCAATTTACTTTAATTTTTATTCGGCGAATTTAAAAAAAACGTTTACTGCAAAAATTATGATTTTTTAAAAAAAAAGTATCTTCGAATTTTTCGAAATTTTTCTTCAAATATTTTTTATTTTTTATTGAATCAATATTTTTAAAATCGCCGAATAAAAATTAAAGCTTAGATATTTGTGCATACTTTTTTGAAAAAAATTGAAAATTGACTAACAATATTTTGAGTTATAACAATTTAAAGCAACCCCATTTTTTTGAAAAAAACTAATTAAATTTAAATAAAAAAATAATTTTTTTTTTCATATTTATGTTATGATTTTGCTTATTAAATAAATGATGAATCAGTTCAAAAAATTTCAAAACTCTAAAGTACATAATAAAAAATTTTTCAAAATGTGTCCCGGACCCCCTTAAAACGGAACACCATGTGTAAGGAGTCCAGGATCCCTGGACACTCCCAAAAAGTAGAAAAAATATAGGTAATAAGTAAATACGATCGAGGACTTTCCTAAGTAGGAGCTCCAAACACTGTTATCCCCTGCTAATTCCATCACCCGAGCAATGCCGGGTACGGGAATGATGGTCAAAACATAAAAGTCCTCTTACTAGCTTAGAGGCCCTTCTTTGAGCCCTTTACCAGGGGTGATTGTGTTCCTGTATTTACCGAATTTCCGGTATTTTCGGACGTATTTCCGGTATTTTTATGTCCGAAAATACCGGAATTATGTTTTTTTTGTTATGCTTTTATCTCCCTACCTCCGCAATTTTTTTAAATTATATAATACTCATCAAATATACCTGCAAGAGCCTTAAGATGTACAAATGTCAAGATAATTTGTATAACACCAGCTCAAAAGTAACTTTGTAACCCATTAAAAATTTAATCAAATGTACACACAATACTTTGACTCAGAGCTATTTAATACTATGGCAAAGGTGCGCTTAAGTAATAAGGGTCAAAGATCCCCCCCCCCCTTTCAGGTATTTTTTGATGAACTCACAATCACCGTTGCCCTTTACAATGAAAAAAAAACGTTCTTCAGAAAAGGAGACAGAAACTGAACAGCACACTAATTACCGAAGATGAGACCTTACTAAACTCATATATCTTTTAAAGCAGCATTGATAAGAATTGACGCTGATCTATCATCCTATGATACAGTTGGAAGTTTAATTCTCATTGACGATGCTGAAGAAAAACTTGACTTATAATTGCTTTTTATTTTTTTTTCCTTTGAAGTTGCTTATATGCAAACACAGTGTCTTCATTTATATTTGAAATAAAACTACTGTATTTAAATACCGATATAATATAGAGTTTATTTAGTTTGAAAGTATTTTTTTCATTGTTATATAATAATAAATTCTTTATCACAGCGCAAGCCCAGATGTGGTGTAGTTGGCATTGAGTCCTGCTAGCTCCCAAGCAACAAAACGTAAGTTATACATATTATCATATATATATATATATATATATATATATATATATATATATATATATATATATATATATATATATATATATATATATATATATATATATATATATATATATATATATATATATATATGCTCGTACATTTATACATACTTATTGATGTTTTTTTTCTATTTTTGATTGTGAAAATATTATTACACAGGTATCCAATTTCATGAGAAAAAAGAATCAGTTTTTTTGTTTATAAATTTTTCATAAATCTAAGAAATTGATGCTTCGGACAGAAGGTCGTAAAAACCTAGTTGAAGCAAAAGTTTCATGCATACATTTATTAAACAGGAAGTTTCGTTCAGAACTAAACGAGCCTTCTTTGCCACATAACAATATCGACTTTCTAGAATCTAATAAATATTCTCTAAATTAGCTGACGCTGCAAATCATGTCAAACATAGACTTTTAACATTTCAAGCTCTTATCTTGAAACAAATAATCACTCGTTCATATAAAAAATAGTTAAACAAAAGTAAAGGATGTAAAACAGGACAATACCTTTTAAGTAAAGCAGCTAATATATTTCTTCCATTAGAAAAATCTTTTAATCGCTTTCAAAAAGAAAATAATAAGTTCGTCAAAATAAATACCTAATATCAGAAAAAAAAACAAAAAAAAAAAAAAACGTTCCCCCGTCGTATAATTCCCTATTCTACATTTCTATGCTTTTGTTTATTTTTTCTGAGGCATTCAGATTTATTTTGAAACAATTTTTGCAATTTGTGTCCACCCTTTCTAGAAAGTTTAAAGCAGTTTTAAATTTTCTTTTCAAAAAAGTTTGCTTTCATTCCACTTAGAAGAAACCTATAGGTATTTTCTAGTTCCATATCAAGAGTAGAGATGGCAGCACTACCGAATATGGTTCTGTGGGAGGTGCGACATTCGACATTCCAGCTCTTATATTCTTCTGCTTTTTAATTTCCATTTCCTGTGCAAAACTTCTACATTTTTGTGGTTACTTTTACATTTTTATTTTGTAACAACTGTGTAGAAATAATCAGCAACTTCAAAATGTTTCTGAAGTCGCTTTTGCCCCTGGAACGGCAAATGGCTTTAGGGTCTGTCTCTAGCTCTCTTTTATGAACATAGATGGCAGCACTGCAAAAAAGCTGCTTTTTTGGATTATTTGTGCGATAAATGCATAGACTAATAATAAGAGTAGACCGAGCTATGGCAACCCTTTTGCTGCTCATGAACCGAACCATGTGACTGGTGGATATCCTATCAACAGCGGGCGTTAATTATAGCAGACGATCAACGCCAGCGCGAAATAAAATAAATAGAATTGATGGAACACGGAAGAATGATCTTTTATGGAGTCCGATTTGTAAATTTGTTATTCTAAGTTGTAAATATTTTGTTAATATAGTGAGTTTTTCGTTTAGATAGTATTGTGCATTTTCTTTAGTCAATTTCAATAACTCTCTAAGCAATAAAAGATGCAAGTGACCAAGAAGAATCGGCAAACGGCAAGATTTTTACCTACAGTTTCAATTTAAGATACCGATTAGTACATTTTTGCGTTAACGCAAAACGTTTACGCCATTTCGTTCACGCCAACGCTGACAGCTCCAAATGAAATAAAAGTTACCGAAAACGGATCAAAAACAATTACTAATGTCGAAATAATGCATAACTAAAAGAAAAACAGTTCAATCTCTGCACCAGGAAGTTTTTTTTAATGAAAACACATTGTCTTAAAATACATGTCGAGTGCCAAACTATAGATAATGTTGCCATCTAGCAACCATGCTGCCAAAGTCTTCGCCAAGCCCTTCCACTAGTCACATGATGCATCTATGAACCAATTTTCTTTATCAGCAAGAATGAGAAAGCTCGGTCTACTCTTATTATTAGTCTATGGACAAATGTGGTTCTAATTTTCGTAAACTAAGAGGGGCCATTCATTGATGACGTAAGGGTCCCGGGTGGGGGGAGTTAAAAAAATCTCTACATATCCTTACTTTGAGGGGGGGGGGGATTATTATTAGTTACAATGAACACGTGTGCAGTTGGCCAAGCAGGCATTTTTTTAGTCCCCCCTGCAGCATAACATTTTCACCCGGGAGTGTTTCCAAGAAAAACGAAAGTGGTGGTGAATTTCTTTCCAAAGTTTTTCTCCTCAGATTTCCTGCTCATTCATCAACAAGGAAGAAGATACGATCTTGTAATCACCGACGTTTAAAATGAGTTTCTATTTACAGAAAAAATAAATGCCGAAAAGTGGACAGGGGGAAGTTTTGAATGACCTCTCGTCGTCCCTGCTTACTTTGTCACCACTTTGTTTTCTCAAAGCGCGTTCATCTTCGTTCGAATAATAAAAAAAAAGAGTATTTTTGAAAATTGTTCAAATTAGCGATCGGGGGGGGGGGGGGGGGCACGTGCCTTGTGGGCCCCGCCCTGGTTGCGCACCTGGTTCAAGTTTGGGTCAAGTACTGTAATACAAGACACAATTGCAGTAAAGTTGAGGAAAATAAAGCTAATAATCCTCTCTTTCATGTAATTTTCAGTAGAAAAGACTTTTAATATTTGAAGTGAAATAATTTGATAATACCAGTACCAGGAAAAAGAGATGGAGTTTTAAAAAACCGAAATTCAATTGTAGCTTGTTCGTTATAAAAATGTGCGTGTTTTGACCCAAAGAATATGATGAGCCGGGGGCGGCAAATAGGGGGGTCCAGAGGAGGCAATCGCACCCCCAAATTTTTTGCGCAGAATGATAGAAAATGGGTGAATTCAATTTATGAAAGTCGGAATTCAAAGTTCATTAAAAAAATCTCGCTGGTTCTCAGAAACTATTTGATGAAACTCGACACATTCCCGGACTAGAAAAAGTGTTTTTCGTTATTTGGATGATGACTTAGAAATTCATGAAGTATTTTCCGGCCTTTTCAGAACATAGAAAACTGACAGAGAACCATGGTTAATTTTAACCAAAGAAGACATGTTCTCATATAAGCTAAATATTTCGTACTTGTGTGCCCAATGTAACGATGGTATGTCCGATATGAGAGGCTCGTGCAAAGTGGTGTGGCTGCATGGTTTTCACAGAAAATTCCTTGATATTTTACATTAACATTTACGCTCATTTTTAAGTGAACATTTATTTAATGAGCGTTCATCGCTTTCTTCTGCTAGAAACAGATTTCAGCTGCTCAATGCATTACATGTTTTTTCAGGAGCTTCTTAAAAATGCATGTGATTATTGAACAAAAAAAACCGTATCGACAAATACTGTCAGGTGTCCTCATATACCTGTTATGAGGCTCTATAATTATGCAATCTCGGAGTGACATGAAATGGTCTTCAAGAGTTAAAACCATAGAAACATTACTCTATGACTTCAAAGCAGCGATTTGACGACTGAAAGAATTATTGGAAAACGATTCTTTCAATGGTGAATGAAATTCGATGAATAGTTCTTTTTTATTCCAATTTACGTCCAATTTTCACAAATTCCCGAATATGGGGGTGGAAAATTACTTGCACATATTAATATTACATATCGTTCGAAAGGGTAGAATTTTCCGCGTTCTACGCTATTTGTTTCAATGCTCTAACTTTATTACGGCGGGAGTTATTTGCGTTTTTAGCTCGATTTTTTTAGGCTTAGCTTAAATTTAGGCACTACTTTCTTCATTAAATAAATCAATAAAAAGTGAAGGAATTTTCCCACAGCTTTCTTTTTGACGCCATTGGACAAATCGACCTTTTTTACTCCAGAATTAACTCGACCTATGGTCGAAAAAATAAGCTTTTATCTCGAAAGGAAAAAAAGTTACAAGCCTTTTTAAATCAAGTTTAATTAATTTCGATTCCATTCAAATTGTGAACCATTTTCCTTCGCATTTTAACTCCTTAAACTTATTTTATTTTGTGTTTCCATGGCTACGCATTTTGAATCCATCTTCGTGGATTTAATTTCTTAAAAGTATTTGAATATCTGTCGTCATTGTTTGGAAGGGAAATCATGATTTTTTTTTTTTTAAATTTTTTTTTTACGCCTGCTTGTTGAATACACATCACTTGACACAGTTTTTATTTTCAACGTAGACCGGGCGAAGACGGGCAATGCAGCTAGTGAAATCTATACTTTTATATGCTTTCCAGAGCTGGATTCGAGGAACTCACAGAATTACGAAATCTCAGTCATGTTCAGGGAAATAGCAATGGTTTCACGTGGGGAAATAAAGTGGTTTAACTGGTTTATATCACGTGTCTGATATTTTTTGGTATCAAAAAAATTGATCTTAGTACAGTCGGACCTCCATATATCGAAGTAGCAAATTGCCGGGAAAAAATTCGATATATAGAAATTTCGATACATAGAAGCGATCTTATTATATCGTACAAATCTCCTAAAACATTAAAATTAAAGCTAATTTTCGTGCATGAAACCCAATTTCTAATTTATACGAGCATCGGATGAAACGAAAGTTAATTAAAAAAATAACAGAAATTACATTTTTGCGCCTTTATAAATCTTCATTCTTCGGCAATTCAACTTGATCCGCAACATGAGGGGATTTTCGTTTTGACAATATAATCGAGAGAAAAGTAAAAAACTAATCTACTTAACTTGAATGATTTTTACTGCAGCTAAAACGACTAGGAACGATATTTAATAGACAAAAGGGATGACTTGAAACTGATTTTACAATGTTAAGGGTTACAACTTAGATATTTGAAATAAACTTGAGGGAATTTAAGAATTCCAGAACGAAACAACGGCCTATCTACACACACTTCAACCCCAGGTTCCTTATGAGTTTCGTAGCAACCTTTAGTGAACATCATTTTCTCCCCTAACCTTTATTTTTCATGAGACAAACAGTCTAAAGAGGGAAAAAAATTCGACATATAGAAACAATTTTTCTATGCAATGAACATAGAAATTTACTGGGATTTCGATATATAGAAAATTTCGATATCTGGAAGTTCGATATATGGAGGTTCGACTGTACTTTGTTAGAATTTAGTCATTGGTTTCTATTGAAATATCCAGGGGTATTCTCGTACCGGTCGAACTTCCTCCCCTGTAGTTTTCGACCTACACTCGGACGAAATCTTTATCTGAGTAACCAATTTGATATCAAATGTGTCATGCGGCCTTGACAAAATATGTTGAAGGCGTTTAAAGGCTTACAAAGTATCGAACTGATTGTCGTTTCCGAGCAGAGGCTCCAGTATTGTTGATAAATTCGATGCTTAGCTTTTTACTTCCTTTTACAAACGAGCTGAGGTGTGCATCACATGACTTCCTTTTACAAACGAGCTGATGTGTGCATCACATGACTTCCTTTTACAACAACTTAATGCCATCTCCCCATTATTGACAATTTTGATGTGATTCAGTAGTTAACTCTGTAAATATCACCAACAATGGCCAAATTAAAACCAGATTGAAAAAAAAAATTAATTTGAATTTTTGGCATCTTGAATTCAAATTATGTTTTTCGCAATCACGAGCGTGTG